>NC_089177.1:706713-984571 GCF_947507565.1 Oscarella lobularis | reverse complement strand
TTCATACCTTCGGCTCGATTGCTGATTCAAATATGTAGCAGCGAGTTGCCGATTTTGCTGTCCGACCATCAGAACTTTGATGGCATCATCCGAATTTCTAATATAAATTCTCTTTAAATCTAACACAAGGAGAATATGACGTTATAAAAAAGTATTGATACAATCTCTTCTCTGACTTCGGACGTAAGTGTTCCCGTGTCTATCCCGTCCGACAGTGAGGTGTTTTCTCTTCAGAGGATTTATCTTGTTTCTCTTGTTCACCATGGGTTGCTCGAGAAGATCGAAAACAGCACCATTGTATATCTCCGTGTATGACATCCACACGGTATACGCGGCCGGCTCGTCCGTCGAATCAATACTCAGCGTAGTCGCATCGCGCGTTGCACGATCAAGAAGCGAAGCTAAAATAGAAAATCAATCAATTAATTAATTAATTAATTAATTAAATTATTCGTACTGAAGCTTTCCGTAGAAGAATGAAGTGTCGAATGACTGGCCGAGCTTGCAGCTCGAAGCACGGATAGGTCGGGAATTTCGTTCACGCGAGAAACGAGCTGCAAAAGAAAGTTCGGGGGGGAAATTTGGCGAGAAAAAGGCAAATTTTACGTTTTCGAAAGCGGCTATCTCGGTGGCGGCATCGCAGGACTCGGCGCCGGCGTACTTGACGGGTTTCAGCACTTGGGTTGGCTCCGCCAACTGGGAACCGATCGTGTTGTACAAAACGTCGAACGAGCGCGGAAGAATTCCTGGATCTCTCGACGATCCTTGCATGGTGAACGTTTTGCCCGAATTCGTGACGCCGTAGGTGAAGACGATGGCCTGCTCGCCGCGAATGAAACGCCATAGGGCGGGTAGAGCGGTCTCGTCGAAAACGTTCTTCTGAGACGTTTCGGGCGCGAAAACGGTCGAGAACGTAAATCGGTGATCCGCTCGACAGCCTAGACGCGCTTCGGTTTTGTACGACACGCTGTCTTTCGGCGCTGCTGCTTCGACCACCGATCCCGTTCCGAGTTGGAGGCAGGAGGGCCCCTGGCTCGGCTTTACGCGGAGGAAGACTCGGACGGGATCGCTTTCTAGTTCTTCGGCGGAGAAATCGAGCTTTTGCTTGACTGGCTCCATAACTGACTTCTTTTTTTCGAAAAGTAGAGGCGCATGCGTAATGGAGTACTTGCGCTATGCGCATGTACCGAATTCCTAAGGCGATCTCTTCTTTTGTAAGCTTTACATGTCGTGTTGCGTGTTGCTAAAAATTCTCTACCCAAAACGTGAAGAAACTTTACGAGTGACGAAAACGTTTAGATCTAGTCATCTCTTGCAATAATATCAATCCAATTTATCGTTAAAAGAGGCGTGCACGTTTTTTCAACTCACGCTGACGCCAAACGGCAAGACGACCAAATTCCTCTCGAGTCATATTGAAGACCTTTCTGAAATCAAAATCTGACAAATACATCTATAGAGAAAAAAAGCAATAAATAAACACCTCAACTCCCTTGACCAGTACCGACCTCTAATCTCGTCCTATCAACGCCTCTGGGCAACTTGTAAGCGCCATGACCTTGCAGAGCCTCCAGTGAATAAATCTACACAAAAATTAAAAGATCCCATTATAAGCTGCAGTCTGTTACGCACAGGAATGCCAGATGGCTGATGACCCACGGGACTCGTCACTCCAGTGTCAGACGATGTAGAAGCTGAGCTCTGAGGTCGAGAAGGCGGTCCCTAATATATTCAAAAGACATGACGTATTGTGTTGTCAGCACTATATGCTAGCCTAAGCACCTCTGCACTATCCACGGATTTCTGGCCTCGAAGTCTCAGCCCGGGAGACGTTCTGCCCGGGTTTGTCGCGGACCTGGGACGCGTCGGTGAGGCGCCGCCTATAATCCTCGAATTATGATGGCATGGAGCGCCAGTCACAACATTATCACCTGGTCTGGATGCTTGCGAAGCGGATGGACTTCGAGCGAGGCTGACTGGATCAATGTCCGGTTGCTGAACATAAATAGGCACCGCAAGGCGTTCTTCCGGGGGACTCTGCAACGCTTTCTCGGCCTCTTCCAGGGCAACTGAAAAAGAGACAATGTAACATTATATATAAACTGTTGACTAAGAGGCGGGTACATGATAGAAAACTCTTCTTAGGTCCTTGATTCGAATCAATGCTAATCTTTTTCAATTTCGACGTCGTCTCTTCGGTATCGGATCCGCTGAAGGGATCCGACGAGATGGACAGTCCTGACAGGCCGCCAAGACGCGATCCAGTGCGAGTAGCGGCGCTCGGAGAGAGCAGAGAAGGAGAATTGGAAACAGCTGGCCCATCTCCGCCAATCAATCCATTCATCTAAACGCAAACATATTGACGTACAAGTAGTGGGAAGTTAGCGGTTTTCAGCCTATAACTGTGGTAAAACAAAGTGACATCTATCATAAACATATCCCAGACAATGAGAGATCACTTTGTAGTTTGTTGTACTTCAGGGATCTTTTAGACAGAGTTATATATATATATATACCATGTCACTTGATCGTTTGACTCGCTCTTTTGCTTGATCACAGTTGGGATGCCAAACCTCGGAATCTTTCACGAAAATGTCGATGTTATTATTGCATTTATATCATCGCTATATTTGCTACTTTTTATGAACATCTCTTCTCCCTCGCCAAAATCGAGTCCGCAGTGAGCGCAACGAGCGCACGTCGGATGAAACGACTCTTCGCCGACCTGCAAGACTTTTCCCGTAATGAACTCACCGCATCCGGCACACTTGACTCCAAACAACGTATGGTAATCCTTTTCGCAATACGGATAACCATCCCTTAGCATAGGAATTGAGATATTGGACTTGATCCTAATGGGGATTACTGACCTTCCCATATATTCACCAGCGAGAAGGCATTGGCAATTGTGACACTTGAAGCACCACACGTGCCAAGACTTATTCAATGCAATCAGCACTTTGTCGCTGTCGAGATCCTCTCCACAGCCACCACACGCTAAAAAAATAGAATAGGACACCCACACAAGCGCCTTCAGTCAATCTCATCTACTTTTTCCAACCGGGGTCGGAGACCTCGACGATCGAGAACACTTTGAACACACGCAAAATTTCCCATCGAAAATCACCTTCTCGTCGTCCATAAAAGGAGTCCTAGAAATAATCATATATAATTTAATTAAAATTAGATAATGAAAGCTTTTCTCTTACTTGCATTTCCCACACGCAAAGCATAATTTGTGAAAGGTTTGCCCTGCGGCTGTGACGACGTCCCCTTCGACGTAATCGCTGCACGCGGCGCACTTCGTTCCGAAAAGCGCGTGGTAATCGTCGATGCAATAGAAATCGTCGTCCTTAGCGAAAAATCCCCCACTCGCCAGCGCCTTCGTGCAAACTACAAAAAAACAAGACTGCCGTAAGAATAACGACGTCTTCCTTTTATCTCTCGCCCTAGCGGCGGCGGCGGAACCGTTTGCGCACGGCTTCGTTTCGTCATTAGCCTACCGCGTAATGAATCTAATCGTTCGAGGCCGAACGCTTCATCGTTCGGCCGCCTAGAGGCACGTCCGGCGACCTCTCGTAACTTTAGCGATAAATGACGTCCGCGGGCCGCGTAGACACGCAGGCGCCTTTTCTCGCTCTTCGACTAAAACTCTACGCGTTCGCTTCCTTCGGCGTCGTCTCACCTTTGCAAACGAAGCAGACGGCGTGGAAGTAGAAATCTTGAACGCGAAGAGCGGATCCCTTGCACGATTTGCCGCACGTTTGACAAGCGAACGGTTCTAGAAAGGAAATGATCGTTCGTCCATTCGTCGGACGGCTTAGTTCTTGTTCTCGTTCGTCGACTGACGACGACGAGAACGTCTAGCAGGCTTTGTACGATCTATAGGATGATTGCGTGTTCGCACCTTCGTCTTCCATGTCGTGTTTCGCCGCAAATAGCCAAATAGCGATTACTGTTCCGGCCGTATCCCGGAGGCAACCGTAACGTCGCGCTAAGTAAGCATTCACTGTGGCACTTGTGGCATGCATTACCGTATCCAACAGTGGTCGATAAAAATAGACCTCAATCAATATACCTTTATTTTTATACATTTTCGTCTGAGTCTTACTCTAACAAACGTACTCCACTGTCCGCATGTTACGGAGAGGGCTGCGTTCCAAGGACCACAAACGGGCGTTGGTACACGTATCTCGTCCGCGGCGCTCTTTCCCTGACCAAGCTGACCGTAAGCGTTCCATCCCCACGTGTATAAAGCACCGCTTCCTGTCAAAATTATTAACTTTACCACGTCCGGGAAGTGATTCCATACATAAAGTACTTGTGACTGCAGCAGTATGACGGGAACCCGATGAAACGCCAGTAACTTCTACATCTTCTATAAATTCAACTAGTTGCGGCGCGTGACAACTCATTGCTGTCTTCTCTTCGACTCCAAGCTGACCGTTGACGTTCCAGCCCCACGCATATGCGGAACCCAATTCTAATCAAGGCAAGTGTATTTAAAAGGTTTCGGTTGGCGTTCGCACTTGTGACAGCCAAGGAATGCCATCCGCCAGCACATAAAGACGTAACATCGAGACCACCAAGATGCTCGATGAGCTGAGGTTGAGTGTGCGTGGCTGAGTCGCCTAAGCCCAGTTGACCTCGACTAAAAAAACACATGCTAATAGCGCATCTATAAGAACGAAGCTGCTTATCTACCTTCCAATGCCAAATGCAAAGGACAGGCCATGCGATGAGAGGAGCAGCGTGTGATCGTTTCCACACGCAACTTGAGTAATAAAGTGTCCCACAGAAAACGGTTGAGAAATGATGAAGGAGGACAGAGAAACGGAAAAAATGCCGCCATCATCTCCACAGAATCAGAAAAAATATAGAAGCCCCCCCCAAAACAATGTAAATGTAAATGAGAGTATTTGCACTACTAGTATATGTTTGTGTAGTATTTGGTCTTAGGTCTTACCACTGCATATCCACGCATCTGTCTCTGTGCAAGATATCGATGCTACTCCAGTGGAAAGGCAAGTCTCTTCCACGGTTGCAGCACTGCAGCGCCCGTCCGCGTTTTTCCTAATGCTTGCCATAGAGAAAAGTTTCTTAGCTGTCAGTGAATAGGCAATGAGTCGATCGCCAGTCCTCGTGCTCGTCCACGTGGTCGCTTCGCCGAATTGGGAAACGTACAGCTGCGTCGGTTTTGATTCTACACCGGGTTCAAGCCATCCCCAACAGTATATCGCCTCGTCTGGCGTTCGAGCGAACGACGTCGCCCACGAAGCGCCAATGATCGTAGAGACGTCTTTCTGCTCGATTTGAACAGGTTCGTTAACGATGCACGCTTTCTTTGAGTAGATCTGACTGAAGGCGTTGAATCCGAATGCGTAAATTAGCTCCGCATCGTCCATTCTATCGGGTTGTAGCGTACTTTTAGCCACGTGACCTAAAATGTCTTCTCTCCTGTTTCCAAGACGCCTTTACTCGTTTACGCGTACGTATTGAGGTTTAGTTGCAGCACATGCTTTATAGAATCTCGGTAGCCGTTCTGCAGGGCTATTCCCGAGGCCACAAGCTTCCAAGTCACCGATCCCGTGAGGGACTCGAGGTAAAGATGAGCCGTATGACGGTATCTAGCGTCTGTTAGAGCCGCTCGTGCAGGAAATTTCTTCGGTATCGATCCGAAACGACGGCATTCGTCCAGTACCGACGATAAACGCTTGTCCGACAGATTGCGTTTGCTCGAGTGGCGTCGAATTCTCCCATAAGGTGAGTACTATAAGATTGCACGAATGTTTACACTCGAACCTTCTCGTTCTTGTGCGTAGAACGTTCGCCTGCTCTCGCAGTTCGTGTCGCCGCACACGGGAATGATTCTAGGACGAAGAATAACGGGTAAAGTCGAAAGAGAGTCTAAACTTTCGAAGTGGGCATGACCTTTGCAAGGACTGTGTGGAATTCAGCAGCGAAAATTGGCTAAAACAATCAAAAGAGCTAGACAAATGGGTACTTATATACAATTTCTATCAAAGATAGAAATTACTTTGCAATTATACAGGCCTGATGCCATTCACTATCAAAATGCCTCAGTACCAGAGGGATCCAAAGCTATTTTAATTAATTGAGTAATAATTGATCGATTAATAACTGAGACAGTGTACCGAAGACATGCTCTCACTTGTCACGCCAATTCTGCACGTGTCCTTTCTGTGCTGCGCTTCGCCGTCTCTTTCTTCTCCGGAGAAACGTCTTCATCCTCTTGTACTGCCTTCTTTGGTGCAGCTGCTGCTGCAGGCGTGAACAACGCCGCCTCTTCGCTCTCCTGTTTAGGACCAGAGACAGTCAATCTGGATAATTCTGCTTCCAGTTCATCAATGTCAAAAGAATCATCCGCAATTCGCTCATTTGCAGCTGTAACAAATTATCTATGTTAGTACATTAACTCCTTTCCAGACGTTGGGATTAACCCAGTGGGCTTCTAATCTTATGCAACTTACCAGTAAAGGCTTCATTAATTTCGTTACATTCAGCCAAAGCCTAAAGACAATATTACAAGTCAGCTGCTTCGATATCAATATTTACTTCTTCGACTCCTTCCAGAACGTCCTCAATTTTCTTCACGCTCAATCCGCTCAATTCTTTCTTCAGTGCAGCCGAACTAGCAGAAAACGTGTCGACTATCTAATGAGAAACGCATCGAAATGAAGATGTGGCGTTCAACGTATTATCCTCTTGCCATTTTATTAGTTGCAATTCCCTCAAACTTGTCTAACTGCAATTGAATTGTAGTCTGGTGGGCTTCGCATTGACTCAGCATGCGTTCCAACTGCTTGCTGCGTCGAAGCAATCCAAGCGCCTACACGCAAAACCAAGTGCAAAGAGAAAGAAGACAGACTCAAGTAGAAAGTACTTCGCCTCTCCTTTTCTCACTCAACAATCCCTTTGCTCTAGACTTGAGCCTGACATGCAAAACAGGACGAGAGATGAGGAGAGAACAGGTGGGGGAGAGAAAGGTGTACCAAGTCATTTTCTGCGTCAATCGACCAATATCTGCCTGAAGCTTTCGTTCAGTCAACCAAAGCCTTAGAACAAGAGACCCCAGCATAGAAATCAGAGTCACTTATAATAAATTCACCTATACACAGCTACATCTGTTTCTGTTATAGCAGACGACCCTTTGTCAGTCGCTTCTTCACTCAGCTTGACAACGCTCAACTCTTCATGTACAACCAATAGATTCGCTTCCGTCATTTCCAGTATGACTAGAGCCAAATTATCTGAATGTTCCTGAACAGTGCTAAAGAATCGCGGGCACGACTCCTCGGCGAAACGCTTCAAATCGTCAAGAGAGATCATTCCTCTCGCACTCTCGCGATACAAAGCCGACTCGCGCACGTGCCGAGCCAAATCCACCGCAACAGCCTAAACAAAAAAAACATATAAAAAATCATCGAGGACCCCAATGAAAAATCCTCTCTACCTTGATAACACTCCGTACGACCAATTGCTGCTCGGCGTCCGCTGAAAACTTATCCTGCCCACCGCCTGACGCCCTCTTCGTCACCCATCGCACGGTCTGAGCGACATAGTCGTATCCCCACGAAAGCCAGCCTCTTCTGCGAAGAAACGACGATTTTTCTCGAAGTTTGCCGCTTTTTTTCATCTCGTCGAGAACGGTTGCAAGACAGGCGGGCGTCGAACGCTTTCGGCGGAACGTCTGTTCGAGTTTTCGGCGCGAAACGACAAGATTTCCCGTGCGATCGGACCACGCTTCAATCGCTTCGGTCCAGAATGCCAATTTGGCGTCCCAGTGGCTTGGATTTGCGTTTCGAGACGGCGGAAAGAAAGAGAATAAAAAACCCATGCGCTCATCGTCGTCCCAGTCCGGAATGAAGTCCATTTTCTCACGATTTTCTAGACTACGCGAGTTTTACGGACAGTTACGGCACTCGCGCTCGCGCGAAAATGTATGCATGTGTATCTTTTTAGATGAGCAATTTTTATTGCAACGTTTCCCGCCAATATAAAAGTAGTGCTCCTGCTGCTGCTACAGAGTCAGCAGGTGCAGTTAGAAGCGTCCCAGGAGAAAGTGTGCTGCCAGGGCTGATATAGGTGCACCGGTCGGCACTCCTGGAAATGGGCCGCTAGATCCGGCGATGTCAATGTGAGAGTAGGGAATAGGTGCATCCGAATCAATTCCGTGCTAAAATTAAAAAAAGACCCTTTGAGCTCTTTGTTGGCTAATGTAAGTGCGTTTTCCTACGTCGTCAAGGCCAGACGCTCGTATAAGAAAAGCAGCAGGAAACTGATGGCCTCTTGGTGTAGAAGACGACGGCAGATTGTTGCATTGGAGAACGTCTTCGTACTCACTTCGTCCAGCAACAAACTCGTAATCCTAGATAAGAGCTCTCTAAACGAGCAAGAAAGCAATTACTGACTGCAGCCGTACTTCTCTTCGTATGGTTGACACTTCAAAAGGATCACCCATCATGTCACCAGCTACAAGAAACTAGCTTATGAACTATCCCACGTGTCTGCCTTGTGTCTGACCTTTTTGCACTTTCGACGAGACTTCCTTCTTGGCAGCAGGCCCGTTATCCATAATAATCTAAATTATATCATTCCATTTAATTAAACGGAAGCTAAGGATCTAGAGTGCAGAGAGGTACTTCTGCCATACCGAATAGTGAGGTCCCATGGCTCGGATTGCGTGACCAGTCAGCGTTGCAATGGTCATCAGCTGAGGATTGACTTCGCCGAGAGCCTTTTCTTTAGCGTGGCACAGCAAATCAGCCATCACCATACGACCCTCGGCATCCGTGTTGCCAACGCGAACTCTCACCCCCGCTCGTGACGTGATGATTTCATCAGCCACATAGCAATCTTTACACACAGAAATGTTCGTGCTTTTGGAAACCGTGAATCGTTTACCTGCTCCAACACTGTTTCGGACCATTGCGAGAAACCCGATGACCTTGATTCGCTTTGGTCTTAGTGTTGACAGCACGTGGAAGAATCCAGCTACAGCTGCTGCACCACACTTGCCCCTAAAGAGTAAAAATGATACAAGTTGGTACCCAGAGCACACGTAAATGAATAAATAAATACCTGTGCATTCCTGCCATTACTCCGCCAGCTTTGATGTCCGCTCCTCCTGTGTCGTAAGTAATTCCCTAATACAAAAAGATAGTAGTATAGAGGACTGAACATCAAGTTAGAGCTTTCATTCACCTTTCCCACAAGAAACAGCGTTTGATCAGCCGGTCCTTCACCAACATACTCGAGTTCAATGACGCGGGCAGCATGTCTTTCAATTCCTTATAAATAGTAGCCCTTATTCCCATGGTAAAATACAATAATTTCGCTTCTTACCAGCCGCACAGCGATTCACGGCGCTTAGCAGTGGATAGCACCTAGTCAGGACAGCAGGATCAGAATAAACCTTAACCTAAAATATACAAATTTAGACTACGCAATCAGAAAATTCCAAACAGTGCTGTACCTGCACGGCGGTGTGAGCAAAGTTGCGTAGAACGTAACTGGCGACGTGTGGCGCCGCCATTCGTTCAGGATCCGACCCGCCGATATCTCGGCAAACGTATCGTCCGCTCTCCAGACCGGCAATCAGCTGGGCACCTTTCACTCCCGCCTCCTCTCTCTCACACCAGACGCCAAGCTGCTTGACCTTTTGACTCTTTTCCGGCAACGCTTCTCGAACTTCAAGAGGCTGAGATATTTATAACATAGTTAGGTCTCAATGATGAAGAAGAAAGCATTTTTAATATTATTAATCAACTCACGCAGTAAAGAACTTGCAATGCCCCGAGACCCGACACGATCCAAGCCTGGCTAAACGGGTAGCCGGAAGGAACGATTAGAAGAGGACTTTTGCATCCAGCTTTCAAAGCCCTGTCAATTAAGAAATGTCCTATCAAACCAAGAATAAATTTTTGTGCTGTCTCTTTGCCTCGATACTCCTTTGGCTGCAGCATCGCGATATCGTCTCACGTCGTCGTAGTCGCGATTTACGGGTCCAGTGGGAGAATAAATCTGAGGTCGATATTTTAGATTCAATCTCTCGTGTCTAGTTTTTTGGTCTACCAATCTCTGAGCTGCTAATCCAGCTAGGCCGATCAGAGTAGCCTCTTTCCCAACCAAGTTGTCAAACTGCGACAAGAGTTTGGTTTCAGTAAAACGAACTCTACTACAACTTTGCTCTACTACACGACTAGTACTGTACGTGCATACTGTAATTGAATCTAGGTGGGTGTGCCTTCTTCGTTGCTACCTTTTTCGCTTGTTCCAGAGCCGTTCTTAGAAACTCCAGCGGTCCCACAAGGTTTTCAAGAGAATTCGTGACGAGAACTATCCCGTCCCATTCCTTGTTGTGCAAATCGGTCGTTGCTACGAGAGGACAAGGCAGACGACGTTCTGGGGTGCTGCTTGAAAGCAAAACGTCTAAACTGCTTGATTTTATTGCACGGAATTGACTAAATAACCTCGGAAGTTCGTCCATCGTACGTACAGAACAAAGAGGTAACGCCTTCCAAAGATTGTAAACAAGTCTATGTAGCGTGCGCGCGCGCCGGGGTGAAATTGAATGATTTTTTATTGCTAAAGGGTTCCATACACGAATTCCAAGTCAATCCCACGTACATTCATTTTTTTCAAAAAAAAAAGTTCGTCATTTTATTTCGTGGGATGCACATGCGCATTGCAACTACACTGTACATTGTATCATGGCGGACAGAAAGCGCCGCTTGGATTACGGCGATTCGCGGAGCAAATCGCGTCACCGAAGCAGCGACAGAAACGAAGAGTAAGTGACCCAAGCAGTGCCGGCCTTTATCAGCCTACCGAGGTCCCCCGCGGGGGTAAATCGCACTCAAGCAGCGCCCATCGCTCGAAACGCGAAGCGAAAGCAACGGAAAAGGCGGAGACCAACGACGGCGAAATCTCGCCCGAACTCCAGCGCATTTTGGACCAGACAAAACGGCTTCAGGAAGAAAATATTCGAGCGACCCGCGCTCTAACGAACCCGCACACAAGCCATCCCTACTCGCATCGTTTCTACGAAATCCTCGGCAAACGAACGAAATTGCCCGTATGGGAACATCGCGAGCAATTCATGCTCTCGATGGCAAAAAATCAGACAATGGTACTCGTCGGCGAAACGGGAAGCGGAAAAACAACTCAGGTAACGTGAAAAAATAATTAATTAATTAATTAATTATATAATATGATGTCTAATCTTGATTTTTAATTAATTAATACTATGTATTCTATAGATACCCCAGTGGTGTTTGGAGTTCTCGCTTGCGACGCGAGGTCGACGCAGTTGCGTCGGTTGCACGCAGCCGCGTCGCGTTGCAGCGATGAGCGTCGCTCAGCGCGTTGCCGACGAAATGGACGTCTCGTTAGGCCAGCAAGTCGGCTATAGCATTCGCTTTGAAGACTGCACCAGTCAAAACACCGTGCTAAAGTAGAAGACTAGGAAGACAGATATATATATATAAAGTGTATATGTGTATTTTAGATATATGACTGATGGTATGCTTCTGCGCGAAGCGATGGCCGATCCATTGCTCGAACGCTATAGCATCATACTTCTCGACGAAGCCCATGAGCGCACGCTCGCCACGGACATACTAATGGGACTTCTCAAAGAGGTGAGGTCTAAAGGACTGCGCGGCGTCCGATACCTCTATTGTTTTTTTTAATTAAGGTGGTCAAAGCTCGAAGCGATTTGAAAATCATCGTCATGAGCGCTACTCTCGACGCCGGAAAATTTCAATCCTACTTCAACGAAGCTCCGCTCATGGTCTGTACGCGTGCTACTGTAGAAAAAAATGCCGCGAATAGTATCCTCGCTTTTTTTTGCATGTAAAAGGAGTCTCCCGTCTTTTTAGCTAGGACTTGCGTTTTCTTTGCCCTAAATTTGGACGTTGGTCGCACCGCTGCGTGCGGTGCGACACCGATCCGCCGTTATTAGACCGTTCCAGGTCGCACTCATCCCGTCGAGATCTTCTACACGCCCGAGCCGGAGCGCGATTATTTGGAGGCCGCCATTCGGACCGTCGTGCAAGTGCACCTCTGCGAGGAAATCGCCGGGGATATTCTCTTATTTCTAACCGGTCAAGAGGTAGAGAGACGAGACGTCAATAATGTATATATATAGATGATGTTTTTTTTGTAAGGAAATCGAAGAGGCCTGTAAAAAGATTCATAGGGAGGTCGAGAATCTTGGACCAGATGTCGGCGAAGTGAAGTGCATTCCTCTCTATTCGACGCTTCCTCCTCAAATGCAACAGCGCATCTTCGAACCGGCGCCGCCCAATCGAGACAACGGCGCATTCGGACGAAAAATCGTCGTGGCAACCAACATAGCCGAAACCTCGTTGACAATCGACGGCATCGTCTTCGTCATTGATCCTGGATTTTCGAAACAGAAGGCAAGGATGCAGCGTGCGAGAGTCGCCTTCCTTAATTAACTTTTTTTTCCTCAAGGTCTACAATCCTCGTATTCGTGTCGAGTCCCTGCTGGTGTCTCCCATCTCGAAGGCGAGCGCCCAACAGCGATCCGGTCGCGCCGGTCGAACGCGCGCCGGCAAGTGCTTTCGCTTGTACACGGAGAAGGCGTACAAGAGCGAAATGCAGGATCAAACGTATCCGGAGATTTTGAGATCGAATTTGGGCTCCGTCGTGTTGCAACTGAAAAAGCTTGGAATCGACGATTTGGTTCACTTTGATTTCATGGATCCGCCGGGTAAATTATTTTTGAACTACTCTCTCTGAGTAATTTGGATTTTATTTTCCAGCTCCCGAGACGATGATGCGCGCCTTGGAGCTTCTCAACTATCTCGGCGCGTTGAACGACGACGGAGAGATGACCGATTTGGGTTCCATGATGGCCGAGTTTCCTCTCGATCCTCAAATGTCCAAAATGGTCGTCGCCGGCTCGAGTTTCAACTGTTCCAACGAAATTCTCTCGATCACGTCCATGCTGTCGGTGCCCCAAGTCTTTCTTCGGCCGAACGAGGCTAAGAAGGCGGCCGACGACGCGAAGATGAGGTTCGCTCACATAGACGGCGATCACTTGACTCTGTTGAATGTCTATCACGCGTACAAGCAAAGTAAGAGACCGCTGAACGATCGAATGAGACGTCTGATTGATTATTCGTTCAGATAAGGAAGATCCCAAGTGGTGTTACGAAAATTTCCTGCAGTATCGCGCTTTGAAGTCGGCTGACAACGTGCGTGAGCAGCTCGCTCGCATAATGGATCGTTTCAGCTTGCCCAAGACGAGCACGCCGTTCACCAGCAAGGATTACTATACCAACATAAGAAAAGCGTTGGTGCAGGGCTATTTCATGCAGGTAAAAGGAGAAAAGGGGTAAGAGAATTCCGCCTTAAGAGAAGCTGCTTTATTTGTAGGTTGCTCATCTCGAACGGTCTGGGCATTATTTGACTGTCAAAGACAATCAGGTGAGTACTAGATAGTGAATAGAGAGCATAAACAACTTTTAATTAATGTTTCTTTCAGGTTGTTCAACTGCATCCTTCGACTTGCCTCGATCACAAACCAGAGTGGGTCGTCTACAATGAATTTGTGTTGACGACGAAGAACTACATCCGAACGGTCACGGACATCAAAGGCGAATGGTAAGAGTTTGTCTAAACCGAGGGCGCTTTTGTCATTCCTGTCGTCTTGCGCAGGTTGCTCCAGCTCGCTCCACAGTACTACGACATGCGAAATTTCCCGGAATGCGAAGGAAAGCGCGTTTTGGAGAGGCTTGGTTACAGACTGGGTCTTTCGAAATGACAGGATAATATCAATATGACGCAGATGAACTAGAAAAGTCCAGCCTGCTGGGCCTTTACACTGTATCTGTACCTGCTACAAAATGCTCAACGCACACATGCACGCACACGCAGTAGGGGTCTGTCTTAGAAGTGTGACTCCTGCAGGGCAAGATACTTCTGACTTTTTCTATGCTTCCTCCGCACGCCCCATATGATGAGGGGGACGGTAAGGAGAAAGAAGGAGAAGGAGATTGAAGCCAGGGCTACGATGTAGACCCAGTTGGCCATTGGCTTCATTTTCAGTGGTTTCTCGGCTGGGATCATATTCGTGGCGTTGATCATGAAACCAAGCGCCCAGCCAAGGTCAGTGTCATCAATCTGGAGAGAGGGGAGGCGAGGGGGATGAGGTCTTTGCCTACTCCCATGCACGCGATAGTACCTCTGGTGAAAATTGTATCGTTTTTGAAGCCGGGGGAAAATGAAGTGCGAGAAGATTGGCTAGGACGTATTGGCTTGATAAGCACATGCGAGCTTTTTGCTCCTCTGTGAAGTCAGCGCTGGGAATCTGGCTAACCTAATCAAACAAAAAAATGGCTTGTTAGTTAAATATTAGCGCCACATCTTATATCAGGACCTCTTTCCAAGATTTCTGACAGAGATTGTTCGCCGACTTACTCAAGTCGTTGAGAGCAATTGCCTCATTCGTTGGCAAATTCAAAAACTGAACCGGATAAGAATACCCGGAAAAGGCCTGCACAAGAAACGTCAAGCTCCGGTCAGCACAAGGACAACGTTCTTACGTTGAACATTTTTCCAGCTGGCAAGGGCGGTTGATAAACGCCGTTAAATCCGCACTGGCCATTATAAGGGCAAGTACTGTTAAACAGACGAGTGATCGTCTTGGAGCACTCCGCAGGTTTCCCAGTGCCCACAAAAGTGAAAGTAGTTTCTTTCGAAAAAGTCGAACCAGGCAGCGCGCGAGTGCAGGGCGGACTATAGACGCCACTGAAGGTTTTCGTTGCATTGTAGCCAACAAATCCACACGGATTCTCAATCACATTAGATGTCTAGAAAAAAAGATATCAGTCTCCCTATCGCCCATCCCTCCCATCCTACCTTGTTTCCAACTAGCAAGGCAAGGTACTGTCTCTCGGCCTCGTTCATGCCGTAGCACATGTAGCTGTGCGTGTAGAGCTGATGAGAAACGCCGTACAGCTGAATGGAATAGCCGCCCTGGGTCGGCTTTTCGCTGACGAATGTTATTTGTTCCGAAGCGCCGCCCATATCCAACGCTCCGCGTAAATCCCCTGACGACAATAGCTAGATACAAAAGAAATTCTCCCCAATAAAATTAAAGATCATGCCTATGATTTTTTACTTTGTCATTGTCGAGATTCTTCAGCAAATAATTTACCGTAATCCAACCCGAAACGCCTTCGACTTCGGGGCTAATGATCCTTGCCTGACTACTGTTAAATAGAAACGGCGACTTTGCCATTGTTTCCCTCACGGAGTCCATAATCTTGTTTGCAGTTTCAGGATCAGTTGAACTTTAAAAAAGACCAATTATCATTATATATGAAGTCCACCATACGTTCAACTTTCTATGTGTGCCTACTTGAGTTTTCTCATTCCAGCCGTAGCACCCAAATAAATCCGAGTCGTCGTATACTTCGCAGAGGGAATCATACTCGTCACAGTGTCGAGACAGGAAGCAAGAGAAGGTCCTGCCCCACTCGGATTTTGAACAAATTTAGAAATCCCCCCTAAAAACGTTTTTACGGAATTATCCGGGATATGGAAACGTATACCTCCTTTCGCCGAACAGACGTCACCGTACTGCGTCACAGCGCCAGTTCCTTTATCCTTTTCTCCCATCCATCGGTACACGTAGACGTCCGTGTGACTCGATCCCGCGTCGAGAACGACGCCATACTGCGGTAAATAATATTTTTCGGGGCGCGCGCGCGCGCGCGCGTAGGAGAGGACTCGACTCACCGTGTATGGATCGCCCTTTAGGCGAATAAACGTCTGCGCGAGCACGACGCCCGCCACGCCGAGACAACACGCGACAATGAGAGAAATCGTGAACGCGATACACCGCCAGCTACGACGCGAGATGCTCGCTTGGCCTTAGGGGGGGGAAGGAAAAAGTGGGCGTGGTGTCGTCGCACCTACGCTCGACTTTCGACTCACTTGGACGCACTTTGAGCAGTATAGTTGCGCCTTCTTTAATTCGAAGATCGGTTAGCGTTTCGAGGGGGTCGAGTTCGGCGCCCGTTGCGCTGTGTAGCGACGGCGTGTCGTCGCCCATTTGCTTCCATCCGCCCGTTTCTTCCATGTATTGATCGAGCACTTCGTCGATCGTACTGGACGCGTCCACGTCGAGCGTCACATTGCGAAAATTTCGGCCGCGCTGCGCTTGAACGATTACGCGCATTTTTTGACTCGGAACTGACTGGCACTGCTAAAGCGCGTTACGACTGACGAAACTAATGTTGACATAACCACGTGCTAAATATTTGTTACTGATGTGCCACGCTCAATGTAATCATGATGTAATCAATTAGGGGAGTTGACCAATGAGCGTTTACCGCCAAACCCATAAATCACCCAATGGGCCTCTTCCCCTGCATAGTACTATCAAATGCTGGTGCGAATGGCGACCGTCCCATCTGATCCTATTTGCGTTGGATTTCTCCTCCTCATCATCATTATTGGCACAGTCTTTGCCAATGTATGAGAGTATAGTTGTACAGAGCGTTGTTTAGTATTTTCTGATAGGAAAGTGACGTTTCCAACAACCCATCGGCCATGGTTCTCTTCAAGATTTTCCCGAGCTATTGAGGCCGAGGAGTCTTGCTTTTTTTCATTTTAGGAACTCGCTGAAGCTATTCTGGATTACTTCCCTAGTTGCAGCGGTTAGAAACGTACAGTTCTGATACACTGATTTTTCGAGGTTTCCAATGCAGATGAGATCATTAGTTGCGAAGGGGATGTGGCACGGTATCACAGGAAAAGAGGGTTGGGAATCTGAAAGCTAGCCTATTCTCTTTCTGCCAGACTAACCTGCCCGCCGAATACCGCTATTCGAGTTGTCAAAGCCAATTACGGCCGATCTGACTTTCCCACCTGTCCTCATCCCCAAAGAACAGATCTCCAATGCGGTGACGATGCAAAGTAAGAGTCGCCGCTTCACTAGTTGCCATGTGTCACTTGGCACTTTTAGATCTGCTCAGATAGTCAAAGCCTCGTGTGATTACCGACGTCACTGTGTTGTGACAGCAACGAACGACGTCTTTGGGGATCCCTGCGTGGGAACTTACAAGTATCTTCACGTAGAATACGACTGCGTTGAAGGTAGGTAGTCGCTTTTACCCTACGCACCTTGAGAGTGATTTCTCTTTTGGAAGCCTTCTCAATTCTTACCTGTGAGGGTGGTTCTTCGAGGTCAGGTCATTTCCTGGATTTGTCCGCTTTCTAATCAACTAATCTAAACAACGGCGTCTTTGTTATCTATTTAAGATTGACCTGTCCGTCTGGCACTGCAATTAACGTTATTGCTTCGAGATACGGTAGAACGGAATTTCAGCCTTGTCCTCATCCTTTGAGAAGCAACCTGGTCTGCGGTTCTGATAGGTCAGTGCATTGATTTGTTGTAGACTGGATCTGAAACGACAGTGGGCGAGTTAGCTGCCAATAATAACCTTAGATGAATCCATAGAGCGAGTTTGTCGTACGTGTATGGGTCCTTTCGGTTTCTATGCGACGCTTCCTCATAGAAACGGTGGATGTGTCCTGTTATATTCTGTATTCACATCCTCTAGTCCTAGCTCATTAATTAATTAATTAATGTATCATGTGATTCCTGTCTGTCTTTAGTCACTCTCTCACTGTCGTTCGAGGATTGTGTCACGGGGAGCAGAGCTGCAGTGTTCCTTCCACAAACAATGCGTTTGGTGATCCGTGCGGAGGTACATATAAATATCTTGAAGCGTCATGGACGTGCGTTGAAGGACCAGTCAAAGGTTCATACTTACCTATAAATTTTGTTATGAAATTGACGGAAAGTATGTCTAGCTCCTGCTACCATTTCTCCGCCCTCGCCTCATCATCACAAGCGGGTTTGCGAACACCAGCAGCTGACGTAATCATCAGTAAACGATTCTTTAGTATGAACGTAAGATCTTTCTGGTTCTAGACTCACGTGTCCCGTGGGAGAAGTTATTCAGGTGAAAGACGCCCTCTACGGTCGAACTAAATTCGATCCGTGTCCTCACGCGTTGAGATCAAATTTGATCTGCAGAGCAACGAAGTAAAATAAAGAGAACTTTAAATTTCTCCTTCACTGATTAGATATCTGAAATCGTTTAGTTCACTTGCAGTTACCGGTAGCCGCTGCAATGGGCATCCCAGCTGCGTCGTTCATGCCAGCAACGGAGTATTTGGCGATCCGTGCGGGGGTACATTCAAATATCTCGAGGCATCGTGGATTTGTGCCAAAGGTATAATATGCATGTTTGAAATTAAGGAGGCACTGCACATACATATTGATTCTTAGAAGATTCAATCGCTGTCAAGAACAAGCTGGTTTGCGAGGGCCAAACGTTGACGTTAGCACAATCGCTTTTGAAGTAGCATTGATTCATAAAACTTAGCGTAGGCTGACTTGTCCCGAGGGCACATCTATAAGTATTGAAGCGGCAAACTATGGCCGTACAGTGTTTGACACGTGCCCTCACCCTGCTCGAGGAAATCTCAATTGCAAAGCATCAAAGTGAGGAGTGTAATAATACATGTTTTAATGAAATTTGATCCGGACGCGTTGAAAACCTCTAGCTCTCTAAATGTTGTCGAAGGATCGTGTAAAGGAAAGAAAACGTGCACCGTTCCTGCAAACAATAACGTATTTGGTGATCCGTGCGGTGGTACATACAAGTATCTTGAGGTATCGTGGAAATGTGTCAAAGGTAATTCTAAAGGATGTCTCTAATGACGTGCACCAATTGGTTTGATTACTAGATGCTGAGAAAATTGGCGTTCAGAACAAACTGGCTTGTGAGGGACAAACACTAGCGTAAGTGCAGCTGTTTATAAATGACGGTGTTCTGTCTTCGAGAGCTATTTCTAGTTTGAATTGCCCTGAGGACAAATCTATTAGCATTGAAACGGCTAATTATGGTCGTACGGTATTTGAAACGTGTCCTCATCCGGCTCGAGGAAATCTCAATTGCAAAGCATCAAAGTGAGATCATGTATATGCCTTGGACGAATTTGTTTTAAGTAATTTAAAACCTCCTAGCTCTTTGAGTGTCGTTGAAGGATCCTGTGAAGGAAAGAAGTCATGCAACGTTCCGGCAACTAATGGCGTATTTGGTGATCCGTGTGGTGGCACGTACAAGTACCTTGAGGTATCGTGGAAATGCGTCAAAGGTAACCCGAGCTCAAACAGATACGATGTTGCACAGACTACGTAATTCATTTCTAGACGTTCTGATTGGCATTAAAAAAAAGCTGGCTTGCGAGGGACAAGCACTAACGTAAATTAGAATTCTAGTTGGTTCTTGTCTTATAGATAGAGCCGTTTCTAGTTTGGAATGTCCTGATGAAAAGTCTATAAGAATTGAAACGGCTAATTATGGCCGGACCGTGTTTGAAACGTGTCCTCATCCTGCTCGGGGAAATCTCAATTGCAGATCATCGAAGTCAGTACGATAGGGAGTATACATGACTCAAAGCGCTAAATTGAATCATTGTAGCTCTCTGGGTATTGTCAACGGAAATTGCAACGGGCGCAGATCGTGTACCATTCATGCTAACAATGGAGTGTTTGGCGATCCCTGCGGTGGTACATATAAGTATCTTGAGGTGTCGTGGACGTGCGTCAAAGGTAGGTAATTCAGACTTGATGACACAGAGAAAATATAATTTCCAGATGTTGTGATCCAACACAAACTGGCCTGTGAGGGCCACTCGCTCACGTAATTGCACATTTTTGCAGAAGTCGTGTTTTATCTTAAACGTTTCTAGTTTGAGATGTCCTGAAGGCAAGCTTCTAACAATCAAAGCTGCAAATTATGGCCGAACAGTATTTGAAACGTGTCCGCATTCTGCTCGGGGAAATCTCAACTGCAGATCATCGAAGTCAGTACGATAGGGAGTATACATGACTCAAAGCGCTAAATTGAATCGTTGTACAGCTCTCTGGGTATTGTCAACGGAAATTGCAAGGGGCGCAGCTCGTGTACCATTCATGCTAACAATGGAGTATTTGGCGATCCATGCGGTGGAACGTACAAGTACCTGGAAGTTGAATACGTCTGCAGCTAAGACGTGTGTGAACCTGCTGTGCTGTTTTAGTGGCTAGATATGCTCGCTTCTTTTTTTGTTGTCGTCTTTTTTGTTTGTTCCAGTGCGTGGATTCATCATGATAGCTCGTGCGTCCTCTCTAACAACAGATCGGAACTTATTTTACGGATCTCTAGCGTGGTGACGAGGCAAAGTGAACAGTGACTGTCGTTCGATGATTGCGTCACGGCGCGGACAGTGCTGCTCCTTCTACAAATAACCTCGTGATCACAAGCGGGTTTGTGAACGCAAGCATCTTACGTAATCCTCAGCAGACGATTCTTTAGTATGAATGTAAAATCTTTCTGTTTCTAGACTCACGTGTCCGGTGGAAGAAGCTACTGTATTCAGGTGAAACAACAGTCGAACCACAGTTTTACGGTATAGGGCTCGCGCGGTGCTGGGCGTAAACGACCAATAAGAAGCTTTGTGTATCTTAGTTAATATTCACTTCACTTACCTCAAAGCAGGAGAAATGACGGAAGCCCGACCTCCTGGTCTGCTCTTCGTCAGCGTTCTCGCGACAATCATTATCAGAACGGTCCTTGCTGACGCCGTGAGTGCTGTTTAATTAAGAGCAACTGCAAATACGTTCTGAATATCCTCCGTTTAGGAAGCTGAAATCGTGGTTCCTGGACCACCCGCAAAGGTTTCCTACTCTCGCCCGGCCTGATGACAAAAATGTATGCGTTTGCGCCAGGATGTAGCCAACGCGATTTTGGACTACGTCCCCGACTGCGACTCGAATCAGGAACCACTTGAAATCATTAGCTGCGAAGGGGACGTTGCAAGGTCAAAGCATGCAGGAAGGGCGCGTGCCTTTGGAAGCTTACGCCCGATTTGTGTTTAGACTTACGTGCCCACCAGACACCACTATCGAAGTCGTTAGCGCCAATTACGGTCGATCAGACTTCCCTACTTGCCCTCATCCGAAACGAAGCAATCTCCGTTGCGGAAACCAGATACGGTATCAGGAAGTTTACTTAGATTCGTATTTCTGATATTGCGCCACTTTTAGCTCCACAGTGAAGGTCAAATCATTTTGCAGCCGACGACGCCACTGCGTTGTAACTGCAACGAATGGAGTATTCGGTGATCCCTGCTTCGGAACGTACAAGTACCTTCGAGTAAAATACAAGTGCGTGCGAGGTAGTCAACGAACGCGCGGCGTCACTAAGGGCTCTCAGTATTTTTCTAATGTATGTATATAGCATTATCTGTTATTTCGTGCGAGGGTGGGCTCGCAAGGTAAGCGTTGGACGTTTACCTATTGTCACTGTTTGAGACGTTGCCTTGGTGTGCGGCAAGGCTGAGGTGTCCAAAGGGCACAACAATTCAAGTCTCCGCCGCCAGATATGGTCGGACGGAATTTCACCCTTGTCCCCACCCCCAGCGAAGCAACTTGGCTTGCGGCTCACTGAGGTAGGGGGAAACGAGCGCCCCACATATCCGTATCACTCTTTCCTTTCTTCCTTCCTTCTTCCAGCAAGTCGCTGAGAGTCGTTCGACAAAGGTGCAACAACAAACAGAATTGTAACGTTCCGTCTACAAACGGGGTGTTTGGTGATCCCTGTGTTGGCACATATAAGTACATCGAAGCATCGTGGACGTGCAAAGGTTTGACGTCACGTATAGAGCATTCATTGTGTGCAGACTTGTTTGAGATTTTTCTTTCGTAGTCTCACCTGTGGTTCCTCCTCCTCCTCCAAACAGTGATAAGCATCTATTGGTTTGTGAACACAAGCCGCTGAAGTAATTGCCGTTTGATTATCCGTATATTATACTTCCATCACACCATAACTCGTTTTGTAGAATCGTCTGTCCCGCGGGAAAAGTGATTCAGCTAAAAAAGGCAGTTTACGGTCGCACGGAGTTTAAACCCTGTCCGCATCCTGCTAGGTCAAATTTGAACTGCAGAGCATCAAAGTAACCAAAGAATATTATATAAATTCTTGCGTGTGAATGGATTATTTTGTCTTCAGCTCCTTCGGCATTGTGAATGGCCGTTGCAAAAATCGCCGCAGCTGCAGTGTTCCAGCTAGCAATGGAGTGTTTGGTGATCCGTGCAGGGGTACATTCAAGTATCTCGAGGTGTCATGGACTTGCAAAGGTTTGACGTCACGTAGAGCATTGTGCGCAGACTTGTTTGAAATTTGTCTTTCGCAGACTCGCCGGGGGTTCCTCCTCCTCCTCCGCCACAGAATGATAAGCATCTGTTGGTTTGCGAACACAAGCCGCTGAAGTAATTGCCGTTTGATTATCCGTATACTCACAATTCGTTTTGTAGACTCGTCTGTCCCACGGGAAAAGTGATTCAGCTAAAAAAGGCAGTTTACGGTCGCACGGAGTTTAAACCCTGTCCGCATCCTGCCAGGTCAAATTTGAACTGCAGAGCATCAAAGTAATCCAAGAATATATATTCTTGCGTGTGAATGGATTATTTTGTCTTCAGCTCTTTCGGCATTGTAAATGGTCGTTGTAAAAATCGCCGCAGCTGCAGTGTTTCAGCTAGCAATGGAGTGTTTGGTGATCCGTGCAGGGGTACATTCAAGTATCTCGAGGTGTCATGGACTTGCAAAGGTTTGACGTCACGTAGAGCATTGTGCGCAGACTTGTTTGAAATTTGTCTTTCGCAGACTCGCCGGTGGCTCCTCCTCCTCCTCCGCCACAGAATGACAAGCATCTGTTGGTTTGTGAACACAAGCCGCTGACGTAATTGTCGTTTGATTATTCATATACTTTCATCACACTGCAATTCGTTTTGTAGACTCGTCTGTCCCACGGGAAAAGTAATTCAGCTAAAAAAGGCAGTTTACGGTCGCACGGAGTTTAAACCCTGTCCGCATCCTGCCAGGTCAAATTTGAACTGCAGAGCATCAAAGTAATCCAAGAATATATATTCTTGCGTGTGAATGTATTATTTTGTCTTCAGCTCCTTCGGCATTGTAAATGGTCGTTGCAAAAATCGTCGCAGCTGCAGTGTTTCAGCTAGCAATGGAGTGTTTGGTGATCCGTGCAGGGGTACATTCAAGTATCTCGAGGTGTCATGGACTTGCAAAGGTTTGACGTCACGTATAGAGCATTGTGCGCAGACTTGTTTGAAATTTGTCTTTCGCAGACTCGCCGGTGGCTCCTCCTCCTCCTCCGCCACAGAATGACAAGCATCTGTTGGTTTGTGAACACAAGCCGCTGACGTAATTGTCGTTTGATTATTCATATACTTTCATCACACTACAATTCGTTTTGTAGACTCGTCTGTCCCACGGGAAAAGTGATTCAGCTAAAAAAGGCAGTTTACGGTCGCACGGAGTTTAAACCCTGTCCGCATCCTGCCAGGTCAAATTTGAACTGCAGAGCATCAAAGTAATCTAAGAATATATATTCTTGCGTGTGAATGTATTATTTTGTCTTCAGCTCCTTCGGCATTGTAAATGGTCGTTGCAAAAATCGTCGCAGCTGCAGTGTTTCAGCTAGCAATGGAGTGTTTGGTGATCCGTGCAGGGGTACATTCAAGTATCTCGAGGTGTCATGGACTTGCAAAGGTTTGACGTCACGTAGAGCATTGTGCGCAGACTTGTTTGAAATTTGTCTTTCGCAGACTCGCCGGTGGCTCCTCCTCCTCCTCCGCCACAGAATGACAAGCATCTGTTGGTTTGTGAACACAAGCCGCTGACGTAATTGTCGTTTGATTATTCATATACTTTCATCACACTACAATTCGTTTTGTAGACTCGTCTGTCCCACGGGAAAAGTGATTCAGCTAAAAAAGGCAGTTTACGGTCGCACGGAGTTTAAACCCTGTCCGCATCCTGCCAGGTCAAATTTGAACTGCAGAGCATCAAAGTAATCCAAGAATATATATTCTTGCGTGTGAATGTATTATTTTGTCTTCAGCTCCTTCGGCATTGTAAATGGTCGTTGCAAAAATCGTCGCAGCTGCAGTGTTTCAGCTAGCAATGGAGTGTTTGGTGATCCGTGCAGGGGTACATTCAAGTATCTCGAGGTGTCATGGACTTGCAAAGGTTTGACGTCACGTATAGAGCATTGTGCGCAGACTTGTTTAAAATTTGTCTTTCGCAGACTCGCCGGTGGCTCCTCCTCCTCCTCCGCCACAGAATGACGAGCATCTGTTGGTTTGCGAACACAAGCCGCTGAAGTAATTGCCGTTTGATTATCCGTATACTCACAATTCGTTTTGTAGACTCGTCTGTCCCACGGGAAAAGTGATTCAGCTAAAAAAGGCAGTTTACGGTCGCACGGAGTTTAAACCCTGTCCGCATCCTGCCAGGTCAAATTTGAACTGCAGAGCATCAAAGTAATCCAAGAATATATATTCTTGCGTGTGAATGGATTATTTTGTCTTCAGCTCTTTCGGCATTGTAAATGGTCGTTGTAAAAATCGCCGCAGCTGCAGTGTTTCAGCTAGCAATGGAGTGTTTGGTGATCCGTGCAGGGGTACATTCAAGTATCTCGAGGTGTCATGGACTTGCAAAGGTTTGACGTCACGTAGAGCATTGTGCGCAGACTTGTTTGAAATTTGTCTTTCGCAGACTCGCCGGTGGCTCCTCCTCCTCCTCCGCCACAGAATGACAAGCATCTGTTGGTTTGTGAACACAAGCCGCTGACGTAATTGTCGTTTGATTATTCATATACTTTCATCACACTACAATTCGTTTTGTAGACTCGTCTGTCCCACGGGAAAAGTAATTCAGCTAAAAAAGGCAGTTTACGGTCGCACGGAGTTTAAACCCTGTCCGCATCCTGCCAGGTCAAATTTGAACTGCAGAGCATCAAAGTAATCCAAGAATATATATTCTTGCGTGTGAATGTATTATTTTGTCTTCAGCTCCTTCGGCATTGTAAATGGTCGTTGCAAAAATCGTCGCAGCTGCAGTGTTTCAGCTAGCAATGGAGTGTTTGGTGATCCGTGCAGGGGTACATTCAAGTATCTCGAGGTGTCATGGACTTGCAAAGGTTTGACGTCACGTATAGAGCATTGTGCGCAGACTTGTTTGAAATTTGTCTTTCGCAGACTCGCCGGTGGCTCCTCCTCCTCCTCCGCCACAGAATGACAAGCATCTGTTGGTTTGTGAACACAAGCCGCTGAAGTAATTGTCGTTTGATTATTCATATACTTTCATCACACTACAATTCGTTTTGTAGACTCGTCTGTCCCACGGGAAAAGTGATTCAGCTAAAAAAGGCAGTTTATGGTCGCACGGAGTTTAAACCCTGTCCGCATCCTGCTAGGTCAAATTTGAACTGCAGAGCATCAAAGTAATCCAAGAATATATATTCTTGCGTGTGAATGGATTATTTTGTCTTCAGCTCCTTCGGCATTGTAAATGGTCGTTGCAAAAATCGTCGCAGCTGCAGTGTTTCAGCTAGCAATGGAGTGTTTGGTGATCCGTGCAGGGGTACATTCAAGTATCTCGAGGTGTCATGGACTTGCAAAGGTTTGACGTCACGTATGGAGCATTGTGCGCAGACTTGTTTAAAATTTGTCTTTCGCAGACTCGCCGGTGGCTCCTCCTCCTCCTCCGCCACAGAATGGCAAGCATCTGTTGGTTTGTGAACACAAGCCGTTGACGTAATTGTCGTTTGATTATTCATATACTTTCATCACACTACAATTCGCTTTGTAGACTCGTCTGTCCCGCGGGAAAAGTGATTCAGCTAAAAAAGGCAGTTTACGGTCGCACGGAGTTTAAACCCTGTCCGCATTCTGCCAGGTCAAATTTGAACTGCAGAGCATCAAAGTAACCAAAGAATATTATATAAATTCTTGCGTGTGAATGTATTATTTTGTCTTCAGCTCCTTCGGCATTGTGAATGGCCGTTGCAAAAATCGCCGCAGCTGCAGTGTTCCAGCTAGCAATGGAGTGTTTGGTGATCCGTGCAGGGGTACATTCAAGTATCTCGAGGCGTCATGGACTTGTGTCAACGGTTTGAGCCTTAATTAATTAATTTTAGTACAGAAACAAGTAGATCATTTTTATTCAAACTTTTAGCTCCTCCTGTTATTCAGCTACCTGTCACAGTTCGAAAAAGGATAGTTTGTGAGGGAAAAGCGCTGAAGTAAGCGTTTTAATACTTTTGTTTTGGACATTTCTTATAAACCTTTTTCTATTTCTATTTTTACAGGTTGAACTGTTACGGCAAATCTATAACTATCAAATCAGCGAACTATGGCCGTACTAACGGGTTTACATGTCCACATTCTGCTACAAGCAATCGTAATTGCAGATCTTCAAAGTAATGAATAATTGTACTGTACATCTGAATAATGGAACTTCGTTTATCATGTATTGTAATTTGTTAGGTCGCTGGGTATTGTGAAAGGCTCATGCGGAGGACGCAAATCGTGCACTGTTTCTGCTACAAATAGAGTTTTTGGCGATCCTTGTGGCGGCACTTACAAGTACCTGGAGGTGCAGTACGTTTGCAGCTAAGGCGAGAGACGTCCACCTAACTGCTGAAGTAAACTTGTCGTGTTTTATGAGTTGGCTTTGTCTTTGCATCTGTTTTGCGTGATTTTTGGTGTTGTTTGCTGAATGTGCTGAAGTGGTTTTGCAATTTACAGTGTAGTTCCCGCCAGTGTTGAACGCGCGCTACAACACCAACATATGAAACGCCCTGTGAGACGCCCTGCGAAGCGCTGCCGCTCTCTGCCGCTGATCCTAGCAATAGCGGGAGCTCTTTGGACTCTCATCGTTATATACGGTTAGTTTCAAGTACAAGCGTTCAGCAAAGAGCACCGCTCTAGCTCAGGCCTGCGTTCCCAACGCTCAAAGCCCGCGAAAACCGTCCAATCAGAATGCAAGAGCGTTCTCGTCACGGGAGCGGCTGGATTCATAGGCTTCCACGTGAGCCGAACGATCGCTCGCGAATGGAATCGCACAGCCGTCGTGGGCGTGGATAATTTCAACGCCTACTACGATCCCGAACTGAAGCGCGCTCGCGCCTTCGAACTCCATCGACTCGGCGTTCCCGTTTCGCACGGCGACGTGTGCGACGTCGATTTGATGCGCGAAACGATTCGCGAGCGACGCGTCGACTGCGTCGTTCATTTAGCCGCGCAGCCGGGCGTGCGCTATTCGGTCGTCGATCCGCACGCGTACGTCACGTCGAATATCGACTGTTTTGTCGCGCTGTTGGACGTCTTGACCGAATTCAAAGTGAGACGCGAGGGAACATTAAATTTGATTTTTAATTTAATTTAATTTTTTTAGAATATTTATCTTGTCTTTGCTTCCTCTTCGAGCGTGTACGGTCCGACGGCTTCGATTCCATTCTCAATTCGTGATGATCTCGATCGTCCTGGGAATATGTATGCGATGACGAAGCAGGCGAACGAAGCGCTTGCCGCGCTTTATTGCAAAACGTCCGGTCTATTGGCGCTTGGAACGAGATTTTTCACCGTGTACGGTCCGTGGGGTCGCCCTGACATGGCCGTCTATAAGTTCGCTCTGAAAATAGCCAAAGAAGGCGACGTTCCTCTTTTTCACAGGCAGGAAAATTAATTTAATTCAAAAATGTCTTTTTTTTCAATGCGTTCGGCTCTACGTAGTGAAGGATCGACTTTAGAAAGGGATTTCACCTACGTCGATGACATAGTCAACGGGGTTATGGGCGCACTTCGATACAGACCTCGCCGCTGTGGCGAGATTCTCAACTTCGGACGCGGTCATCCGGAAAACGTGGGCGAGCTGATTCGTCTACTTGAAAAGGAACTCGACAAAAAGGCTATCATAGTAGGGAGACTGTATTTTAGAGCACGTTCATATTTTTGTATTTAGAAACGTTTGCCTCTTCCCCCGACTGAACTTCTCAGAACCTACGCCGACATCAAGGACTCGACTTTGAAAATTGGTTATCAGCCAACGGTTTCTCTTGAAAAGGGTCTGTCATAATTCTCGTGGGTTCTGGATTTGAAAGACTTTTCTTTTCTTTATAGGTATTCAGTTGTTTGTGAAATGGTTTCGAGAGTATGAAGCAAAGAAGGGGTCTCGACAGGCGTCCAACTTGCCGAGTCCAATCGATCAGTACATGGACAGGCTGGTGAAGGAGAAATCAAAAAGAGAGGAGAAGACGGCAGAAGCTGCTCTCATAAAGAGAAATAATAAGCTCAAAGAAAGATTGAAGAAAGCAAAAGAAAGGTCAAAACGCAAACAGAGGAAAGGAAGAACAAATAAATATTGGAGACTTTCTTAGGTTTAATAAGTATGCGTTGGGAAAGGGAATTTCACTGCCAATGTTGGACAAGAAAGACTTTATTTTTTATGAAGGCAATCAATTAACAGTCTATCATCGCAAATTTCCACAAACGGAATCATTCTTTTAGGTCAGGAATCTCCCAAGGAGGATATCATGCGGCTTCCCTTTTTGAAGGGAAACATTGAGGTAGAGACGCCTTTTCGACTCGAACGTTTCTGCGACTATTCTTCCCTTGTAGCAACTAAAGTCGCGTTGCGAAAGCGTCGACCAATGCGTTGCATTCACGTCCGATGGGACGCTGAAGAAGAGAGTGAAGGCGAAAGAGAAATGGCGCTCGGTGGCAGACAAAACCAAGGGTCTCTACGTCGCAGGCAATAGATGATATTGATTAAGAGATACTCCCACCATCGTTCGACTTGTATAGATATCGACATGTGCTTGGCCGACTTACATACTTGTCCTCGACATTCCAGCTGTACATCAACAGGTTGTGGAAGAGAAATTGCAAAACGCTCACATAGTACCCCTGTCTTTGTTCCAGGACCT
The DNA here is from genome assembly GCF_947507565.1 of Oscarella lobularis. Classification (NCBI taxonomy): domain Eukaryota; kingdom Metazoa; phylum Porifera; class Homoscleromorpha; order Homosclerophorida; family Oscarellidae; genus Oscarella; species Oscarella lobularis. Next base: position 955,663 of record NC_089177.1, on the reverse strand, counting down.
GGCCAGTTTCGGTGTGAATGTCACAGGAATTATTGGGGACCCAGTTGCATTCCAATGTAAATAAAAAAAAATATTTTTAAGGGTCGCACGATGAGGGAACGTTTACAATTTTATTTAGGTTGACGGGAGTTCATCCTCCGGACGACGTAGAAAAAGAAGAGAACCGCATCGATAAAATCGATGGCATCGATTGGATGTCTATCAAGAAAAAGTCGAATTTCGTTTTCTTTCCTGTGTGTTTCTGCAAAAGTCGACGTAGTAGCCAACGTTATTATTATTTCAGGGTTTCGATTCGCCCGGTGGTGACTATATGGTCGCAAAGCATCTGGCCGGACGCACCGAAGAACTGAAAGAAGCGTGTATGAACACGCGACGATGCTTAGGCAAGCATATAGAATCTCATTTGAAAAATTGCGGGCGAATCCTATTTCTGTTTTCTTACACAGGATTCAATACGAACGGTATTCTCAAATCGTCGTTGCAGTGGAGTTCTCGATGGATACGATGGACTGATTATCCTCTACACGGCCTCCACGTTCTTGGTATGTGATCCACTATAGCGTCTTCCTAGAAATAATTTAAATCATCGTAGATGTAAACTATTGCGATATGGACGAGATGGATTGCCCTGAGCGGGCTCGTTGCCAACGCTACGGCCCAGCCAACTACAGCTGTGTCTGCCAATCTGAGTTCAAAATGACTCGGGCTGACTTGAAGGACGAATGCCGGTTTCCAGGAGAAGCGTCGGCTATTCCTTCGAAATTTTCATCCGAAGGCGCATCTGACGACTTTGTACATATTATTTTGTCTAGTGATGCTCATCATCTAAGAGGTTAGAAAGCGAGTTGGCTTTTCTGTTATTTCTGTATCGGTTTTTTTTTCTAGGCCTTGCCGCTGTTATTGTGTCTGTATTGCAGAATACCGCTACTTCGGATAATGTTCGATTTCACATTGCTTCCCATGGAGAGTCGGTTGAGAGTGTGAGAGGCTTTCTTGCCTGTTCCGGAATATCAGCCCAGCATCTAAGACAGGTCAGAAACTACAATAATAGTATGAGATTACTAGCAAGAAATGCATCAGCATTTAAAAACTATTCTTGCATTCACTATTAGAAGAGATGACAAATGATTTTTTTGTTTTGTACGCGCGTTCTTAGATTGATGTTCAGTTACTGGACGAATCGTGGCTTGTTGAACAAATAGTCGTTCATTCTGACCCGAAAGTGGTTGGCAATTTGGCGAGCAAGGCGAACTTTGCTCGTTTCTACTTCGACAGGCACGATGATTAGAATTTTAGTCTAGACGGTCTGAAATTATTTTTTATAGACTTTTCCCTGGCTTGCAGAAAGCCTTGTACGTTGACGTGGATGTCATAGTACAGAAAGACGTCAACAGAGTGTGGTCGACAATAAAAGAGATGAAGTCAATAATAGCTGCTGTAAAAAGGTACCGAAGGGAAAGTGCAAGGGTAATCTACCTTTCGTTACATTGTACGATGATAGAACCAGCCCTACTTACGGAATGCTATTCAGAAAACCGGTTCAAGATCTTTTCTCTAAGAGGTAGTAACTACCTTTGAGATACAAAGCGTTGGAATTTTGCTGTGACTTTTGATGTTAGATACGGATATAGTTTTGGAACGTCTGATCCAACATATAATGCCGGCGTCTATGCAGTCGACTTGGTTAAATGGAGAAAGGAGAAGGTCGTTGACGAAGTTCACTTTTGGATGAAACAAGTACAATTCATGCAAAAACGAGCCAAAGTACATTTGTTTTGCAGAATAGAGAGCATTCACTTTGGGCGTTCGGAACTCAGCCTCTCATGTTTCTCAGTTTACACAAGAAGTGGGAAGAATTGCCTGCCGATTGGAATCTAGCAGGTGCCGACGTCACAATTGGCTACTGCAGTTGCAAAGATGTTGACACGTTTTTAGGTCTTGGATACAATACTGACGTTCTGAAGGAGCATCTCGATGGAGCAGCACTACTACATTGGAACGGAAGACGTACTACTTTATGTTATATTTAGGAGGTACTGATAGTGTTTTGCTTACAGGCAAACCCTGGCTTCCTGATGGACTTTACAAGGAGCGGTGGCATCCTTTCGACACGGCATGCTCCGGTCAGGGAACGTGCAGCAAAGAAGGCGAGTCACAACAATGGAAGTGTGCTTGTGCGCCGGGATTTACAGGAACACAGTGCAATGTTAGAACATCATAGCAAATGATTTTTTCAATGACGTCGTTGCAGTTTAACACAAAATGACTCGAAAATGGCGAATATTAGTAGCCCCCTTCGCGCCGCGAGCCCTCTCCCTTCGTGACTGCAACGAGGCCATTGGTCCTTTCATTTCATTTCGCCTTCATCTTCAGGAGACAAGAGCGAGTGTTCACACCGCCGTGTCTGTGCGTTCTGTGAGCAGTGCGCTGCAAGGCCGCTTTCGCAGAGAAAACGTCGCACGTGCTACCGCGTGATGCAGTGTTGTTCTTTTCCTTAGCAGCGCAAGGGAGGAGCGCGACAATGTCGGGCGAATCCGACTACGAGCGTCGTCAAGCGCGTACCCAGTTCCAAAAAAACGTCAATCGGCACCTAACGGGTGAAGATAAGGACTACCTAAACTACGTTCTAAAGGAATACTCGAGATACAAAGATGTCGACAATCTCGTTCTCGCCCTCTGCTCGTGTCTCGACAATGCACGCAAGCTAAACCTCTTGCGCGACATTCGAGGTCTAATACCGCCCGCTCATCTGACGCGATTCGACAAACTCGCCCCATATCATCTAATGGAAGACCCGATCGTTGACAAGCGACGCTTTCACACAATCAGTTTCACCGGCGGAGCCGACGGCAGTCTCGGTTTCAGCATTCGAGGCGGAAAGGAACACGGATTGGGCGTCTTTGTTTCGCACGTCGAAGCGCACAGCGACGCGGCGCGACGCGGCCTGCGCGTCGGCGATAAGATTGTCGAAGTGAACGGGATCGAGTTTAATCGGATTGCGCACTCGAGCGCCGTCAAAGTGCTCAAGAGCGGTGCCGCCGGAAGCAGTCTTAAAATGACGGTTCTCTCGACGGGTCGCGTGCCGTCTCTCCAGATCGATCGAAACAGTTTCGTATGGTGGGTATTAATTAATAACTATTTGCATTTTATGCGTGTGTGTGAATGTATGCGGGTTTCTAGGGTTGATTCCGAAGGAAAAGAACTTGATGATTCTGCTGCTTCTGCCTCCCACGAGGTTCGACTATCCAGACAGGCGGGTCAATCGTTTGGATTTGCCATTCGAGGCGGGAGTGAATACGACCTCGGCATATTTATCTCCAGGTAAGTAGTGCATTCATTTGAACAGAAGTATGCTATATTGCTTACCCCATAGCGTTGACGACGGTTCGGTTGCAGCTCAACAAGGAGTCACCGTAGGCGATCAAGTTCTCCAGGCCAATGGGCAAGCATTCGTCGGCATCTCTCACGCGGAAGCGGTCGCCGTCATACGCCAAACGAACCAACTCGATCTTCTCCTAAAAGTATTTAAACGAACGCAGATTTACATAAAAGAAGTAGGGTCTTCACTCTTTTTAGCCGACCGGACGAATACCCCTAGCAAGATCAGGCAAGGGCGAGCTTGAATGGCTAGAATCAAATGGAGCCGGTAAACACAGCTACGATATTGACTATCTCAACCAATTGCGAAACTATAGCGTCTCCACGTCGCTCGTTGGAGTCCCAATCTCGAGCGTCGTCCAGTTTACCTGACATGTCGCCGCGTTCGTCTGTTAACTTGGAAACGATGTCCCGGCCTCGATCGCGACCAGGCAGCGCCGGTGCGACGCGGACGACGCCGACGCCGACGCCGACAAAATCGTCGTCGATTCGACGATCGAATTCAGTGAAGGACAGCGGCGGAAAGCGTCGCGGGGCTTTGAACTTCGGTGGCCTGTCGGCGGCACTTGCGTCGGGCGGTCGCCGTCTGTCGCGATCGTTTCGACGAAAGCGGCGCGACGGACAGGACGATGTCAGCGAGTCGCCGTCGATCGCGCAGAGTCGGCGTCCGCGAGCGCACACCGAGGGCGATACGCTCGACGATTTGTGGCGAGATCGAAGTGCGACGACGTCGCCGAGTTCTCGCGGGAGAAAAAGTCCGTGGCAGGAAATCGTCGGTAGCGGCGGAGGCGGTGGCGGCGAAAGGGGATCCGGCGTGTTTTCGAAGGGGATTGGATCACAGGTGATGCTGTCAGAAGCGTTGGATAGTCGGTCAAGAAGCGTTATGGAGGACCAAGCGAGACGTTGCCTGGACGAGGAAGAGCATGCCGCCTTCATGCTGCATTGGAAGAGGGTGTGATTTTCTCCATACGTTTGCTGGTGTCTCCTAGTTTCTTATAAATTTCTTTCTCTGTGTAGTATGAAAGGGAGCAGGACGTCGACGATCTTGTTGTTTCAATTCTTCCTATATTGAATTCGCCGCAGAAATTAGATTTGCTGCGCGATTTGAGGTGAGTGAATGCAGCATGCGGTCTTTTGTTGTCAATTTTCTTTCTTATTTCAAGGCCGCTCATCGTTGTTGGTCATCTGACGAGATTTGACGAGCTGGTGGAAAGAAAGGAAATGGAGGCATTGACAGCGAGACCGGCCGTGGCTCCTGGAGCAGAACAAAGCGGAAGTGCGTGGCCAGGCTATTGATTCTTGCATAACAAAGAGGCAGGTTTTTTTTCAGAGCCCAAAGATATTGTACGTGCTCAAATTATGACAGCGATTCAAGGTAGCAGAGCACGTTTTTTTCGCTTCCCGACTGACTAACTGGCTGTTCTAGGGGGAAAGGCTCGGTTGCGAAAAACTGGGCATTCAAAAACGAAAGTTCGAGGTGATGGTGACGGCTCTTCGCAGCTTGGCATCTTTGGCACAAACGAAGTGCAGTCTATGCTACAGAAGGCGCAAACAACGTACTAAGGAGACTATCAATTAATCGACTTATTAATAAAATAATCATTTTTGGTATTTTAGTGAAAAGAGTCCCGTGCTACGCAGACGAGATTCGTTTTTGGCTTGGAGTGGTGAAAGAGAAGATTACGAACCATTTCAAGTTGTCGTTGAACTGCAACGATCGAAGCCCAATTTGGGTAGGTCATTTGAATGAAAGCGTCTGCAGAGTCACGGTTTTGTTCTAGGTCTTGTGATCGAAGGAGGCAGCGATACGCCTCAGAGGGCGATTAGAATAAAGGCCGTGAAAGAAAACAGCATGGCAGCGGACGACGGCTTTTTGAAAGTGAAAAGTCTCCAACTGAAAAATTCGAAATTTATCTTGCATTTGATTTAGCCTGGGTTTGAGATAGTTGAAGTGGAACGCAAGAGGTTGAAAGGAGCGACACACGAGGAGGCGGTCATGACAATTGGCCAAGCATTGGCAGGCCAGAAAAGCACACTGGAATTGGTAGTAGTCCCGTCATAAGTCAAAAAAAATACGCATGGGCAAAACAGTATATTTTTTATGCTTTCTCCGTTTTTCTATAAATCTAGTTTTTTAAACTATTGCATTTTGCATAGCGCGCTAGGCGTCTGGGAAACGACCTATTTCTTATTCCAATGGACACTCTCGTCGGCCGACGATGCCTGTACTTGTCGAAGAGCTTCCCGTTGACGAACTTGTCGCCCAACTCGGGCCACTGGATCGCCGCGACGATCCGCGCGACGAGCACAACGCCAGACGATCTAGCGAACGCGAAAGTGAGTCGAACAACGAGCCCGAACGCATAAGCGAAGTCACACTTGCAGGTAATTGTCGAACCGGAACGTTTCGCGACGGCGACGGCTCCGGAATCGTCGCCCGAGTGGCTGCACGTCGCGAACGAAACGCGAGCGTTTTTCGTCGAAGCCGATCTCGCGTGGACCTGTCGATCGGGACCGGGAGGAGAAGGGGAGCTCGCGTGGCCGGCTACGGTACAGTACGCGTTTTTTAGTCGCTCGTCATGCGATCGTTTTTCGTTACGATACCGTAGCTTTACGAACCCTATCACAATCCGGATCGTTTTGGCGACGGACGGCATTTGTGCGTCTATTTCGTCGACGGAAGCTGGTGCGATTCGCATTGACGCTCGTGATATTGCTCGTGGAACTGTTCTCTTCTAGGGATTTACTGTCTGAGGAGAGTTTTCGTCGGATCGAGGTTCGCGGAGGCGGGGCCACCGACTTTGTGTTAGAAAGAAGCGTTTTTCTAGGAAAGCGAGTACGATTTGGAACCGTTGACATTGTCGCCGTTGCGCGAGGAGGCGAGTCGATGGTCGCGAATGCGAAAAACGCGCGAAATCGTGCGTTCGCGAGGTGAGCGCGCGGATAGAGTCGCAAAAATTTCGTCGTTCTCATTTCATCCTTGTTTAGAGGCGGAAGGACTTCGCGTGAGCGTGTACAATCCGAATCATCCGTCGAAACGCTGGTTCACGGCGACAATAGCGAAGCAGACCGGCGCGGGCAACTTGAACGTGATAGGAGACGAAGTGGGCGAACAGCACGTCATTGATCCCGTTCTTCGTGAGATTGAACTACTTGACCTGGGTGAGCAAAAAATACATACCTGTTATATATATATATGTATATATATATATCCACTATCCACATATTGATGTCGCTGAATGAAATTCTTTGCTCTAGAAAAAGCGTTGCCGTCGCTTCAAAAGGGCTCCGAATTTCTTTGGCCACGTCGAAATTTGCGTCGATTTAGCAAACAAAGTCAATCGACGTCGTCGTTGTCAGAGAGTTCTTCTGAGAGTCAAAGAAGAAACATTGTGAAATTCATGAAGGTACGTGCAGATGACATCTCTCGGACAGCCCTTCGTTCTACCGTCCTTTCTACTCCAGCCATGGAATGCCGTCGACGTTTCCGCTGTCGGTGGAGCGCAACCGGACAGTCAATCGTCGTTGCCGAATGCGTCGGAGCTCGTCCGAAGCACCAGAAGCGCCGCTGTCGTCGTCGACGAGGCGAAACAGTCCGTCGCCGAGACGCTCGCCGGCATGCACTCGTCTCTCTTTTCGTTATCATCGTCGTCGGGAGTCAACGACGACGCTATGTCGTCAGCGACTTCGACGGTCAGCGGCAGCTTTCGTTCCTTTATGGGCCTCGCTTCGGGCTCGAGAGAGAAGACAAGGGATGAGACGTCGACCGCTGTGGAAAAATCGCCGGAAAAGAGAAAGAAGACGACGCCGCGCCTTTCGGCGGCGCCAGGAGGTCGTCCTGCGTGCGTGAAAGATCCAGCCTACTATCGTCATCTCGTTGAGCGATACGATCGGCACGCGCGAGCCTCGCACAAATTCTTCAAGGTGTGTCGCGTCGACGTCGAAGACGAGAGTAGCAGCGGCGGCGGTGACTGCCGTCTTGTCTTTCCCGAGCCGATTTCGACTCCCGTTGTGCTCAAGAGCCTGAGGAAGATCGAGCAGCGAGCGAAGGAACTTCGACGAAAACTGATGGCGGATAGCAGGAAAAGAGGCGACTCCTTGTTGTCGATGAGGAAGAAGCCTGCGAGACTTCCCTCGCTGCCGCCGCTGCCGCCGCCGCCGCCCCGTACGGAGAAACCGCCGTCTCCCGTGCCGACGCAAACGGCTGACGATGACGACAGAGCGAACGACGGCAGTTCGAGTGACGTTTGGCCGGATCCTAACAATGCCGAATTGAGACGGCTGTTGGCTGGCAACGAGGATTGTCCCTTTCTCGCTGTGCCGACGCCGCGACTGCGATCCGGTCGCACGGAGCGGTCGAAGGAGGAGCGCGGTGTCAGTGAGAACGACGACGATGATGTGGCAACAACGGCAGTCGAAACCCCAAAGGGAATTGAGATGCCAAAGGCAATTGAAACGCCGACAACAATTGCAATGCCAACGTCAACGGCATTTCAAACGCCAACAGCGACAATTCAAACGTCAACTGAAACAACGGCAACTATTGAGACGTCAGAGGCAATTGAGACAACTGAGACGCCAACTGCACGTGAAAAGTCAACGGAATTTGAGACGTCAACGGCGACAGCTGAACAGAGTAAGCCTTGAATTTTATACTGTAGTCATTATTAATTAATTAATTAATTCTAATTAGTTAATTAATTCTTACAGTAACGTTTTCTTACGCAGTTGAATGCCAAAACGGTGGCATTATGTCGTTTTTTGTTGATGAACCGAAAGATGCACTTCTCAATGAACAACTGGACGTTATTCTTCTCAGCAGAAGCGACGACGGCGGCGACGACGGCGGCAACGACGGCGGCAACGGCGGCGGCGGCGGCGGCGACGACGGGGACAACGGGGACGACGGCAACGACGGGGAAAAAGAAACGCCTAGTCAACCGCTAGGAAACGAAGCCGTCGCCAAGCCAGCGAACACCGACGACGTCGTCGCGTCCGTTAGCCGACGGCGAAGGAAGTCGGAAGGAGAGGACTGGGAAGTACCAGCGACGAAGAGACTTCGGAAATCCCGCCCCACGGAACCATTAACAAGACGAAGTACGCCTAATTGGAATCGCCTGTTTGATGCGGTAATGTTGTCTTGTTATGTATAGACGAGAGGCGCGTCGTGGAGAAAATTCAGGTAAATTGAAGGCTCCCCAATGTCCTATGCAATTCCCCCGCCTCCACAAGACGCGTTCCCAAGACCAGTCATTGCGTAGTGACAGGTCCCCTGGATTTTTTTGTGATTTGCAATGCGGTGTTCTTGTAGATGACTCCCTGTTCCCAGTTGGTGCAGTGTAATCATCGCTGCATCGACTGCGATAAGGCCTACAGAAAAGGCGGACGCATGCTGAAATTGATTTCGAATTGGTGTCGCTTTCTTCACTTTCGAAGGTGCACTAGGAGACGATAGATAATCGAACGTGCGCGTGACGAACTGTTTTTTTAGGATGAAACGGTCCGAAGACGGGGAAATAGTTCCCGCCGGGTTTTTGAACGCGAATGCGGCGACGGAGACCGAACTAGCCCCGTACACATATCAGCGCAGAAGTACGAGTTAATTCAAGAAAAAAAATTTTTTGCTTAATAGTCACGGTTTTTGTCCCCCGAAGACGAAGTCGACAACGAGACAGCGCGTTATATTCTGTCACACATCTTGCCAGCATTCTGCGACATCGTTGAAGACGAGAGGGAGTCGAGTCAATTGGGCAGTGGTGAGCATTTTTGAACTGGTACAGGAGAAAGCGTTCTGTCTTTTAATTTTCTTTTTCTTTAGGCGCGGTTGCTTGGAAGCGATTCGTCGACGGCGCTCGCGAATTGTGCGACGTCTGCGCGACGACGATATTTAATTTTCATTGGTTCTGCGAGTCGTGCGGGTTCGTCGTCTGCCCGGACTGCTGGAAATCGAAAGCACGTGAGTATCAATAATCGTTCGTTTTCACTCTCTCTAATCGGATTGCCAAGCAGAAGGAACAAAAGGGAAAACAAGCCACTTGAAGGGATGGCCAAGTCAATGCAGGAATCCCCATGTAAACCACCTGGCGGAGAGTCTTCATACAGCGCAGATATTTCCCAAAACAGGTATTCCTCCTTTGGTGATAAGCAATCGCGACGTGTTTATATTTTCACTCTACGTCTTAGTGCTCTTTGATATGGGCAGCGAAGTCCACCGCATCCGCCATCGCCTCTCGATCTCCACGACAACGCCCTGCATTTGCGAAGCGGCAGAGCACGCGTCTCCTGCCGCGATGCCAACGCGAGACGGCAGTCCTGTTGCCGCTGGGGCTGTTGATGACGATCGCGAAGTGCCGCAGCTAAATCTACCGACGCCGGCATCCGTTCCTTTGGCCTACGCGGAGTTCCCCGTCTTGCCAGTTGACGTGCCGCATCGATGGCTGTGTGAGGGTCGGCTCCTTGTGCTCGAAAATTCCGCTCATCCGAATAATCTCGTCGCTTTTCAGCACTGTTGGCTTCTCGGGCAGGTGGGCGCACCGACGAGAGCACGTGTGCGCTTTTTCACGTTCTTTTTCTTCTAGCCTGTGATGGTAGCCAAGGTGAATGAACAGCTTTCATCGAACCTTTGGACTCCAGAAGCGTTTGGACGTCAGTTTGGTGAGCGAGGCCTGCTTTGTTTTCCTACGTTGCACATTTCTTTTATATTTGTTAGGGAGTGAAACGGCTGACATGGTGGATTGTCGAATTGGAGCGCTGATTAAAGGCGTACCTGTTGGACAGTTTTGGAATGGATTCGACTTGGTTTCAGGTCGGTCTCTAGCAAGTCTTGCTCCATGTTTTTGCCAGGAAATTTTTTTTGCCTAGTGCGTTTGCGAGACATTCACGGGGAGCCCATGCTTTTGAAGTTGAAGGTAAAACGGAAAATTTAGAAATAAATAGGTGGTTATGAGTTTCCTTCGTGCCAGGATTGGCCTACTGGAGATGATTTCTCAGAAATCATGCCTGACAGGTACACATGGCGTCTGCAGCTGAGCTGAACGTCACTTCTATATGCAATCTCTAGATTCAAGGACTTGATGGATAGCCTTCCCTTGCGGGATTACACTCAAAGGAATGGGAGGCTCAATCTCGCAGCAAGGTCAGCAAACTTGCTCGCGTGTAAGACAGTGTACGCAGCATTTTGTTCAGGCTGCCCGACGTCCTTGGTAAACCTGACTTGGGTCCGAAAATGTACAACGCCTATGGTAAGTTTTAATTAAACACTAGCTAAAGGATATGTAGTGAATCTAGAACGCTACTCCGTCTTATTCTTCTTAGGTTCTGCGGCTTATCCTTCAGAAGGAACAACGAATCTTCACTTGGATATGTCCGATGCTGTGAATGTTTTGGTTTATGTGGGGACTCCTTATTCCGTGAGTTTCTGATCCTTTGAAGCAAAACGCATCTTTCACTGGGGCTCACTTTTAGGATGGCGAAGATGAAGCCGGTCGATGCGAAGAAGGCACGCGATCTAGTCCTTGTTGTGGTTGATTGTGCGAGAAAAAACGTTCGTCCTTCTTTCTACAGAAATGGTAGCAGCGCAAGCGGCTATAGACGAATGCGATTCTCTGACGAGAAAGAGAATGGAAGAAGATTCGTCGTGTAAAATGGTATAAGAACTCAGACTGGTATTCATCGACGAAATTTGACATGCGTAACATAGGGAGCACTGTGGCACATCTACGCGGCAGAAGACGCGGACAAAATCCGGCACCTACTTAGAACGGTCGCCGAGGAAGAAAGCAGAGAAATAGAGGATAGGCATGATCCGATTCATGACCAGGTATCTGCCTAGCTAGAGTCACACTCGCCAACAGCAAAAAAAACGTTCACCAAAATTAGATCTTTTATTTGGACACTACGCTGCGGAAGCGTCTGCTGAATGAGTATGGAGTGAAAGGCTGGGCTATATTGCAGTGCCTTGGGGATGCCGTGTTCATTCCAGCAGGAGCTCCACACCAGGTGAGAAATAAAGATACGTTGACATTACGCTTACGTTATTGCCTAGGTCCGCAACTTACACAGCTGCATTAAAATAGCGGAAGACTTCGTGTCACCTGAGGTAGGCAACGAATAGGAGTGCATTTTCGTGTACACAGACTTTCTAACCGTGAAGTGCCAATAGCGTTAATTAGTATGAATGGACTATTAGACACACACACATACTCACATTCCGTATGGAAGTTCAGATAATTGGTAGTTTTTCTTTGATAGCATCTTGCTCACTGTGTAAAATTGACACACGAATTCCGGAAGTTGCCGGAAACTCATGCGAATCACGAAGACAAATTACAGGTTTATCTTAGCATTGAGGAACTTTCTGGGGGCCCCCAACTAGAATGTACTTTTTTTTAGGTCAAGAATATTATTTTTCATTCGGTAAAAGATGCGGTGGGTGCTCTTAGGTCTAATGAAGACTAGATAGATTATAAGCCTTGGCGCATTATTTTTCTTCTTGAAATGGATTAGCTAAGTAATAACTAATTGCCTTTGATTACTGTGCGAAGCTGTTTTCCCGTGCGGTTCTTACACTGTTCTAATCATAAAGTTTGAAGACAGTAAACGTGAAAAGCTAGACAGCATAACAAAAAAAGCGTGCACAGTTTATAAAGTAAAAGTATTTTAGATCTGAGACTGCGTTCGCGCTGTCTGCGCCGCTCCTTGAGCTTTCCTCACCGCATCGCGACACGATCGACGCTCGGTCACTCGATTGGCCTCAAAATAGCCTATAGCAAGAAATAGGATCATGACTCTCGTTCATTGGATATGAAGTGAAAATATAGTGTACCCACATCTAAGCTTTTCCCTCCCCTAATTAATCTAGGTCCTTCTATACTGTACTGCTTATATTTATTCAATTATGTCGTTTGCTTGTTCTTCAAATAGAGTTAACGTCATCTGTGCACTAGAAGCACTTCGACTAAGCAGGCTTTACTGGAAAGTGGAAAGTACTCAAATGTGCTATCGTAACAAGAACAGGTCGCCACGCCTACCACACCCACCTCCCACGCGAAGAGCGAAGAACGAAGAGAAAAAAAGGGAAAGGGCACACCAGCGTACAGCACACGCAAAGGGATCGATTCGAATACCTTCGTTTCGCGGTCGGCCGCACGTTCCGTCGCTGAACGTGAGAAGACCACAGCCGTGAGCCTTTCCTCCTTGGAATTGGCCCTCGTACTTGGTTCCGTCGGCGCGTCGGAAGATGCCGTAGCCGTTGAACTTTCCCTCGGCGAACTCGCCCTCGTATTTCGATCCGTCGGCGAAGGAGAGCACGCCGAAGCCGTGACATAGGCCGTCCTTGAAGTGGCCGACGTACGACGACTTGTCCGAGAAGTTGAGACGGCCGAAACCGTGTCGCTGACCATCGGCGTTCCACTCGCCGTCGTATTCGTCCCCGTCGTCGTACGTAAACTTGTGCCTTCCTGCCATAGCCAAAATATAGTACGGGAATGCCAACCCGGGACTTCCACCTGTCGTTTTTCGTCCTCGCGGGGCGTGCATCCGCATCTTTTCCGCGACGATGAGTCAGTCGGACAACGGAACGAATATGCAACGAAACGGCAGTCAGTTGACTAGCGAACTCGTCCTGTCTCGTCTGAGATACTACCAATTGGAAATCCCATCGGTGCAGGTATCCCTTTGGGTTATATCAGTGACAGCTATACTCCTAAACGTCTTCGTACTGATATGGAGACTGAGACTACTCCAAAAACGGCATCTAAACTTCATCAACCTCTTGGTGACGAACCTAGCTGGAGCAGACGCTCTGATCGCTACGTCAAACATATTAGCCATAGTCGCGGCGAGATCATCTAAGACCTGGTATGCACCTACAACTAGCACGGTCAAAAGCGTGTGCTCGGCTTCGTTTGTGCTCAGACACGGAGCCTTTTGTTTGAGCACCCTACTGATGGTGATGGTAGCTGTCGTAGGCATTCAGGAGATTTTCAAACGTAGCTGTCTGAGAGTCACGTCGAAGCGCGGCATCGTTGTTTCGGTGGCGATTCTGTGGATTCTCAGTATTTCGTACTCGGTCGTATTTTCTCTCATTTCCTATGACCAACTCGAAATCGGGTTAGGAAATTCGAGTCGAATTACTGACTGGAGCGTTTGCGATTCGTCAAACTATTTCAATTTTCATTATCCAGTAAATGCTGCGTTTTTCGCGGCGTCGACTTTGCTGTTTCTTATTTTGGTGCTCATCGCTTCGTATGTCTGCATTCTTATTTTTCTATGCAGACTGAAGCGAAGAGGCTTGCTTCAGCACACAACGTTCACGGGGGCGAAAGGAGGCGCAGTATTGTTAATTGCCTTCATCAACGGGCTTGCTCTTCTCGCCGTATTTGCGTGGAATTTACACTTCCCGATTAACTATGAAAGGTACGGTTCTTCTGTTCAGACGGTACTAGAAGACTTCAATACTCCAGCTACTGTCGCTTATTCGTTTGTTCTGCCCTTATTGACGTTTTTCAATCCTCTCATCTTCACGCTTGCGACCAAGCAATTTTGGTTGAACGTGAGGAGACTACTGTCGCGACATCAAAATCGCCAACGTCGCACGTCTAGCATTTTAGCTCCTCGTCCTAGCGAGACTACGGGTCTATTCGAAGACCCTACTAAGACTCGTTCTAGTGGATGGAGCGAAGACTGGGTAACCTATTAATTAATTAATCAAAGGCACTCTTTCATTCTGTAGTCGTTTTATTTGCAAACGAACGCACCTTTGCTAAGGGGAAGCACGTGTAGCAAGGCTTTTAAAAATTTATTGAAATTTATTAGGTAATGGTGTTTGACAGTGGCACGTGATTTCACGTGAATTTGGCTTCATTTACATACTTATTTCTACCAGTATGGGAAAGGATTTTGTTAAGAATCAGCTAATCGAAAAAAGGCTCGCTTGAGATCCTACACAGAAGGGGTCCGTCCTTTTCTCACAGACTAGACAAGGTGAGAAGACTCAGAAGGCTCGCGTACCTACAATTCAGTTCATTAGATGTTCGATGGCGACCAATTGACGTTTTTGAGCGACGACAACGATCTTGAAGCAGAGTACCGCTGCCTGAGTCGTAAGCGAGGCGAGTAGCTAAACGTAAACTCGAACTACTCATGTAGCACTGAGCTCACCTGAATCGTTGGATACAAACCGCGGACTGGATCTAGCAACTACAATAATCAGCAAACGAATCGGTCGAGAATGGGATCATTTTGCGGAGCAGATCGACTGTTCGCCGTCTCGTATCCAATACCTGGCCGACACTAGAACGTTAGACTACGAGGGAAAGTGTCGTGACATTATCGATCGGTGGCGAAAGAAAAGGGGGAGACGAGCGAGCACGAATACGCTAATCGACGCCCTGCGGACGTTGGATAGAAACGACATAGCTCACGACTTGGGTTGGTCGCTGAAAATCAATTGCCATGACATGACTAAACGAATTTTTCATTGCAGAAGACAGACTAATCATGATTGCTACTCCTGATCAGTTGTCTCCCCTTCCGTGGTCTCGTCCAACTTCGGCTTTGGGCCTTTACACGCCAAGCTCTCTAGACGGCAGCAGGTAAATTTGGCACGTGCAACCGATCGTTTACAAGGAAAGAGATTTAGGGCTGCTCCCAAAGCATCTTCTTCCTGGCCTAACTCTTTGGTTGCTTCCTTGACTTCTGACGACATTCAATATGAACAGCAGTTCAAAAAAGTCGAGAAGGCTTGCTTGGACGACGTTCAGAATGAAAAGATGCACCATCACATTTGCTTCGTTCTCCTCGGTCGAACAGCGGTAGGGAAATCGACGACAGCGGACAACGCCTTTGGACCAATAACTCTAGATCAAATTAACTTGACTGGAATCGAAACGGTAATCAGTACATATATTTAGAGGATCCAAATTTAGTGTACTTTTCTATATATAGTCACCAGCAGGCTCTCCTGTTACTTCTACGAGGGTTCACCGTTTGAGAGGTTGCACTGATGAACTTCGACTGAGTGTCATTGACGGTCCTGGCTTGGGCAGCAGCTCAGAGAATTTATCTGTTGAAAAAATCGCTAACCTGACAAGAGAAGCTGTCGAACACGTCAGGAAGGTGCCATTCACTCGTGTGATTCTTCTCTACTTCGTCAGTGGACAGCACACTCAAGATTGGCTGGACATTGATTCTATTAGAAAATACGAGGAGACGTTACAGCAGAAGATAGAAGCAGTCGTCGTGACGCACGCTTCGCACAAGCCAAAAATTAAATCTTTGCCAGATGACCTAGCTGGTATTCGAACCAACTGGTTCTCCATCAGAGCGGAATACTGTGAAAAAATGACAGACGAATATTCTCGCAACCCGAAGTATGCATTGCTGAAGAGAAGAGTCAGGGAGTCCAAAATTGAAAAAAAGCTACTCAAATTGCTTGATCTCAATGATGATAGCCTTCCTAATAATCCACTGGTGCTAGCTGAGTGTCAACTGTTGTGGAACAGACGAAAGATGCTGCAGATGAAGCAGGACTGGTTTTTGAAGGAACTCGATTGCCCTGTTCTCGTTGTTGAAAACAACGTAGTAGATCAACTGAAGAAGTACGTGGGATCGAATCGATTAGTTTGGCACTAGAAAGACCTACTGTTTTTATGTATTGACGTATAGATTCGGTGTGAAGCAGTTTCACGAAAGGCTGGGCGGGATTTTGGAGAGAGATGGGGCGCTGTTTCACTTGATGACGTCAAACAAAGTTATTGACAGTCCAGCTCGCTTTACCATGTCTTTCATGAAAGTAAGGGGACATAATAATCAATGAAAAGCACCGTTTAGTATTGGATTTTGTATTAGAATGGAAAAGCACAATCTGGTAACTTCTTGGTAAATATTTGAATTGTGCAGAAAAATTCGCCGAGCTATAGCTATATTACTTTAGGCTCCACATGATGCTTCTTCGGCTGTTGTCAAACAAGACAGGAAGATGTCGTTTCTAAGTAGGTATTTCACTGTCACATTGATTTCTCGTGTATTTGTATATGAATGTAGATTATTCAAAAGTGGCAATCGATTTCATCAGAGAGTTTAACATTTCTTCTGATCAGAAGAAATTGAGCACGTACGTTTGACTTACTACTAGTAAGTACGTAGTCTCCCTTCAAAGTACCTACCTACACTCCCATCCAGTCCCTCAGTACTCCCACTCCCCCGTCGTTTTGACGCGTTTGCGAAATCATTATCTGATCGTGCTTTATTGAATTATAAGAACAGTAAAACAAGTACAACGCTAGGCAGCCCTTTCTTACATATTTCTACCATAGCGGAAGGCCCCTTTTTGCCCTCCACAAAACAATCCTTTTTATAGTTCACTCCAATCTGTGGAGAAGCTATAATTGTCCAAATCAACCTCTTCTAAAATATCGCCATTCTTTGATTGCCCTTTCGCTTCGTCCTCCAGTTTCATCATTGCTTCCTCCAAAGATTCCCTTTAGATAAAAATTGAATTATATATAGTACTGATTTCCCCAGTTTTATTTACCATCCTGTAACAGTTGAGCCAGACGGATCATAGTCCTCTTCATCCTCCTCCTCCTCCTTGTCCTCGCTCTTGGGAGGGTCCCACGCGTGCAATTTTCGCCTCCACAAGCGCAATCGCCCATCAAATGCACGTTTGCTACAGCCTAAAGTCTTGTCTGGAGTAGACGGGTGATCTGGGCCCCTCTGGTTCCTTTTAGAAACCGAGCGAATTAGTGAACCGAGTTTATAAGACTCTCTCCTACTCCTATGTATGTATGTACTTTGGAACGGCTTTTACGTAGTTTTCATAAGCGAGCGTGTTTTTGCCGTAATCGATTTGTTTTTGTCTCATTGCGAGGCGATGAGGATCGGTTAGGCGCGGCGTTCGCGTCCCTTTGCCTATACGGGACTCCACCGGCTCGTTTTCTGACAGAAAAATCAACGGCTTTCGCGAACTCGATCTACGAACGAAATGAAATCCGTCGCTCGTCGAGCAATCGTCTCGTTCTTACCGCGGCGGACTGTTTGCGCTGCTTTCCGTCGGTCTCGGGCGCCGTTTCTCCCGTTTTTCGTCCGTCCACGATGGATATTTGAGCCCCAGAGGCGAACGGAGACTAGAAAAGTCGA
The DNA here is from genome assembly GCF_947507565.1 of Oscarella lobularis. NCBI lineage: Eukaryota > Metazoa > Porifera > Homoscleromorpha > Homosclerophorida > Oscarellidae > Oscarella > Oscarella lobularis. Next base: position 938,146 of record NC_089177.1, on the reverse strand, counting down.
TGCGCCAATGGAACCGGAATCGCGTTTTCCGCGCCAACCTGTCGTCGTCGAGGCGATCGCGTCGTCGCGGCTCTCGCTGTCGTCCGCGCGGCGTCTCCGTGACCAGTTTTAGATCGCCTCCGTTTTTCGCGCTTCTCGCCGCGCGCTTTTCGTCCTGCGACGATTCCGCGTTCTTGTCCAACGTCGGCCACTCGTTCGATAGTAGATTTCTCTCTTTATTGGCAGTCGCCAACTTCCAAGCGCTCTCTTGGGCTTGCTTTCTTGTGAGCATTTTTGCTCGAGCGATGGGCGGCAAAAACCAAAAGAGTGCGCGTTACACCGCGGGAATCCAGGATTGTTCAAGTCCCGTACGTGATTGGAGTCCCACGATAGCAACGTCCAAGGGCACGTCCAAGTCGAAATGTCGGATCGTTCACTGACTACATCGTTGTACGTGAGAAACTTAAGCTACTCGACGAGGTAATGAAAAGCTCTTTTTCGCCCAACTTCCTGGTTCCTCGAAAGGAGCCTCACCGCAGCGTATCACCCTGTTCTCGCAATCGCTTCTCATCGTCCCTTAATAGAATTGACTATCGAATCTTTTCTAATGCGCAGACCTGAAGAACTTCGTCGCATGTTCGGAAAATACGGCCACGTCGCGGACGTCTACATCCCGCTCGATTATTTCAAGCGGCAGCCGCGCGGCTTTGCGTATGTACAGTATCCTTTCAACTGCGTCATTGACAGAGAGTCGAAATAGCGTAAAAGAGGTGAAAAGAGTACGTTGGATCGCTCCGGGAGAGAAAAGTGTACTAGAGGTCTAAAAGAGTAAAAGAGGCGTGTCGTCGGATAAAGATAAAATTCCCAATGGAAGTTGAAATTCGCAGCAGGCGAAAAGGGGCGGTAAAAAGAGTCTAAAGAGCCTATGACGGCGTCCTGCATAAAAGGGGAATAAAAGATATAAAGATGGATTGTGGCACACAGAGAAACGAGTACTAAAGAGAAGCGTGTCTAGTTTCCCAAAGATTCTATAAAGACACAAAAGATAAAGGAATGATGAAAGTGCCCAAGACATCTGGGTCAAGTCCTAAAGACGACGCGCCAGCTAAAAGCGACTTAATTAATTTTAAAAATTGAGAGTAAAGATTAAGCTGTGTACTACTGTATTAGGCAGTGTATTGATTCCTTTGCCTTTGGCAGGCTAAGGAGATAGTCTGTGTAGACTTTTGTGAATTGCACAGTACTTCTTTACAATTTCCTTAACCGAGCATCAACAGATTTGAAGACCAGCGCGACGCCGACGATGCACTTTATAACTTAGATCGCACGACGTTGCACGGACGTGAAATAGAGGTCCAGTACGCTCAAGGCGACAGAAAAAGTAAGAAATCCCTATTGGGATTGTCACGTCGTCCATTTTGGCTCATCGTGAACTAATGTAGCGCCCGGTGAAATGAAAGGCAAAGATCAGGGCGGAGGACGCGTGAGAAGGTCTCCAAGATAGTAAGAGCTAAGGCAGAGTAGGTTGCCTTCCTCCCCTTGTGTATGGTTTTGAACTTGGTCAGAGGGAGCAAATTTCCCTGTGTTTGCTGTACTAAGCCAGATTTAAAAGAGTAATTCTTTTTTTCCTAGTAGCTCACGGAGTCGCAGTCCTGATTTCAGACGCAGGTATGCGCACTGGTGCAAAACGCGTTCAAAAAAATAAATAAATAAATAATTATTCGATTTAGACGATCGCGCAGTCGCTCGCGAGAAAGATAGTAAGTCTCAAACATTGCCTATTTCATAGATTTAATCTTCGTCTATTGCAGTCGTCGCCGCTCGCGTTCGCCTCATCGTCGTTATCGCCATCGCAGCCGTTCGTATTCACCGCCGCCTAAGAGTCGTCGTCCAAGACGTCACAGCCCGTCACCGCGTCGAAGCGGCGGTCGTTCGAGGAGGAGCGTCAGTCGAGACCGGTCCGTAACGCCTGAAAGAGACGCAAGTCCGTCGTCGATTTCTTCACGCAGTCGAAGCGGGAGCCCAAGTCGAAGCAGAAGCAGAAGCAGAAGCAGAAGCCGCTCTTAGTTTCAAGTTGAAGTCAAAACTAGTGTTTTTTTGATGTGTCTTTCCAGTTGTCCTAAAAGGTAGAAATAAATCAAGTCAGTCTGCTACAAGTCCGCGTCGAGCGGTGAATGTGTCTGGTGTATGAGCATTTTGGCCTAATTAGCTAGTTTCGTTTTCAAGAATATCGTCAAATTGTGCGGGGGGCGGCGTGCGTCGACGCATTTAAAAATTCACGAGACTTCACGTGAGAGCCGTGAATAAATTTATTTATTGGCACGGTTTCGCACTTCCTTATATGGTCTGTCTTTGTTCCACGTGGCACGAGACCTCGCACCTCCTTTGTTGATCTGCGTCGACGTCTGTCGGTGCGACACGTAGCGACGATAGCGGGGTTCTGAAGCGTTCTCTACTCGCGCGCGGGGCGCGATCTGAATGCACTGCGACACGCGATCGCAAAGTAGTGATCGCGCGGAGTCCGCGAGCACGCGGGCTCGCTGATTAGTTTTCACACGTCGAATGTTCACACGGTCTCAAATTGTGATGCGTGCGTCTGCGATCTCGTCTGGGCTCGAGAATCGATCAACCGCGGTCTCGCGGCTCGAGAATCGACGATAGCGAACTCTCTATCGACGAACGCTGTTCGATCGCAGCGGATGCAGACCGGGAAGATGACGAATTCACCATCACGTGAGTGGTTCACACTCCGGAAGAGATGTTGTGCATGCGAATTCACACCATCTCCGATTCGGTCATAAACGTCGACCTCTCAATCTGTGCGTCATTCTCGGCTGAGGCGCAGAACGGAGCGGACGGTCTGGTCCGCTCTCTCGCAACGGCGCCACGCAGCTACTTCCTTCGCGGGGCAGCCGAGAAGAGGCTTACCGCCGCGAGGCGGGCCTCCGAAGCCAACGAACGACGGAGGGGATAGCGGAGCCGACCGGTAAGTGAAGCTAGATTACGCGATTGTAATTATCCGAGCTAATTGCGCGCTTTCTCTCTTGCAGCGAATCCCGTGCAGTCCTTTGCGAAGGACTGCGCCCTGACGAAGGTAGAAGAGCGCCGCGTGGCACGCGCGTCGGTAAGTCGCGTCGCGTCGCGTTCACATCCAATCGACTAATTGAGCTTTTTTGTGCGTATAGATCGTAGCGCTGTGCGGACGATCGACGCGCAACGGACACCGCTTCCATCGTCGCTCGTCGTTGGTAAGTACATCGCGACCGAAGGTGTCAAATCTAATTATGATTCTCGTGTTCCGACAGCTGTCAAAGACTGGGCCAACGGCCGAAGCGGAAGTAGACGAAGATGACGTAGACGAAGAGGTAACAAGGGAAGACTCGTCGCATCAGGTTCTTTTCGTAGTTACGGGCCCCCAGTGGTGTAGGCGTACACATAAGGGCGGGGTTCTCTGTCGCGACGCATCTAAGCGATTGCACGTTGCCGCTGTCGGAGGGCCCGAGTCGTAGCGCACAGGGGGCGGGAGGGCGCTCGTGTGCCTGACGGCGGCGGTTAACAGCATGATGCTTAATCCTTCACACTCTTACCACATGTACGCCTATGAAATATATTTGACCCCGCACCCATGTACGCCTCCGTGAAATAGATTTGTAGATTTTTAATACTAATATTAATATCAAAAATCAAAATTAAATACAGCTGATCAATAATCAAAATCAAACAATTATGTGCGTGGCAGAGAACGTAGCGGGGGACTGCATTATTGATCTGCGCCGGCGCGCAGCTTACCTTTGCGTATGCATGCATAACTACGATAGTCATGCACGGGTCCACGCATCCCTTGCATTAAGGTTTAGGGCGGCTGTCAGTAGGTAGGGCGGTTCCCAATTTGCTCTAAGGTGAGAGAGCAGGAGATAGGTTATAGTGTAGCTAGGCCTGACCCCAACATACTGTAGCTGGCAGCCGCCACCCACATTAGACCATTTTCTCAATGGATTTCTGAGGTAATCTAGGTTGATTAGAATATAGGATAAATTTCTAGGTCAATGGATTGTGAGGTACTCTAGGTTTTAAATTGTTTAAACCATGTAGCTAATCCATATTTTAGATCAATGGATTTTGAGGTACTCTAGGTTTTAACTGTTTAAAACACGTAGCTAATCCATATTTTAGATCAATGGATTATGAGGTACTCTAGGTTTTAACTGTCTAAACCACGTACCTAATCCATATTTTAGGTCAATGGATTTACGAGGTACTCTAGGGTTTAATTGTTTAAACCACGTGACTAACACGTCTTTTAGAAAAGTAATATACTAGGTTTTAGAATGTACTAGGTCCATTTCTAGTATTTAGGTCAATGGATTTACGAGGTATTATAGGTTTTAATTGTTTAATTAAACCACGTGACTAACCTGTTTTTATGAAAGTAATGTACTAGGTTTTCATTTAGGTCAATGGATTTACAAGGTACTATAGATTTTAATTGTTTAATTGTTTAATTAAACCACGTGACTAACCCGTTTTTAGGAAAGTAATGTACTAGGTTTTTATTTATGTCATGGATTGTGAGGTACTCGAGGTTTTAATTATTTTTAATTGTGCCATAAAGCTAATCCGTCTTTTAGAGAAGTAGTCTAACTTGTGACTATTTGTAATGTGTTTTGTTGTGTGTTGTTATTGTTGTTTGGAGTTGTAGGGAGTAAGAAAGGGGTTGGGAGTAAGAGGAGGAGGGAGGGGAGAGGAAGTAAGGGTAATATAGCCAGATTCCACTAGTAAGGGGGAAAGCGCAGTATGCTTTCCAGTAGCTATACGGGATTCCTTAGTATGTAATGCGGTAATTAATTAATTAATTAACTAACGTTAAGGGTGCAGTACAGTCCACGTGGGGTTTAAGAGGTATGGCACGTTGGCGCTTTTTCCCGGTGGATGGTATGGACTCCCTTTCCCCCCGGAGGATTCTACCCACGTCACGGTACGATGCGGTTCGTTTTCCATTCCCCGGTGGGAACTGGTAGTAAACGTTCTTCAGCACGGTACGGTTTGGTTCACGGTATCAGCCCTATCCCTTTCCCTCACGGTGCGATGCGATGGGTTTGTATTCCCTGGTGGGAACTGGTAGCTCTTCAGCACAGATCGGTAAGCAGCCCAATCCCTTTCCCCGTCTATTCTAGTAATTTTTTGGGGCACAAAGACTATGTGCACGAGACGCGCATGCATTTCTAGCAGCTGATGGTTGACAAAGAAGATTTTTCTGCAGGTTTCAAGTGATTGTAGTTGTAATTAGAGTATCAAACATTTCTTCATTTTGTTTTTGTAGAGTGTAAAGAGGCTATGACCTCAGAGGATCTTAGCCCCGTACGCAGGGTCTGTCTCCTTTTACGGACCAAAGACAGAGCCTGGGTACGGGGCTAAGCCGAAGATCGACGTTGACGACTACAACAGGACGAAGGATCTTAGCCCCGTGCCCAGGATCTGTCTCCTTTACGGAACAAAGACAAGAGCCTGGGTACGGGGCTAAGGAGAAGCTCGGCGCGGACGACGACTCCAGGAAGAAGACAAAAGAATTTCGTGGCAACGATCATCAGGTAATCATACAAATCGTGAACTCTTCAACATCATTAATTTATTAACTGCTTTAGATTCCAAGTGAAGTTCGACTACGAGAAGAAGAAGACGAAGACGACGAAAGAATTTAGTGCAACGGTCATCAGGTAATTATTAAAATGTCTACTCGTGTTAATAATTATTTAATTTATTAAATTCTGCATAGTGTGGTTCTTGAGCCCACTGATGTGGCCGCCGTTGTGTCATACAGCAAACCCCGGTTAGTGCTTGAGTAAATAGTTTAACGACTCTTTCATGCTGTTTGCCTCTAGATAAAGAGTTTGCGTGTGACAGAGAGCCCGTCCTGGCAAGAAGCGTTATATGGAATTAATCAATTTTTAGTGTCCGGGCAAGCCAGGCCTATCGGGTAAGCATAACCTAACTTCACCGCGTGAAAGTAGTAACTGGTTTGCATTCAGGATAAGTGGAGTACAAGGCCAAAGACAGGCCAAACAGACGTCGAATTCATCCCAAGAGCAACGGCCAATTGAAGTCAATGGCCAAGGATTCCAGAAAAGCAATGGCTAGTTGTGGGCCATTGCCGTTGCTCTTCGAAGACACGGAGTAAGTGCTAATAAATTATTTTACCTTTAGCTAACCGTGTTTTTGCATATAGGACGTCGTTTCAGTCCCCCGTTGCAAATGGGACTGCGATGGTGGAAAGCCTTTCCTCTTCAGGTCACGTCAAAATATTATCGTGACAGATGCCGTCATTGCCAGGTAAGAAAAATAAGCCACTTTCTCACACTTCATTAAATAATATTATTGTAGTTGCCCCCACGGATCATCGTTCAAGGAGATGGATCAAGGAGATCAATCATCACGGAGGATGGCTGCAACGCCGTCTTTCTTGCTTTTGCAAGTACTGTTATTGGATAAGAGCATTCACAATACTATATGATGGCGTTCTCTTCTAGTTACAAAATCACGGAAGAAAGAAGATAGACGTCATTTCAGGTGCGATGTTTTTACATTAAGATTTAGCGTAAGGGCCAAAAAAACAAATATTAATAATTAAAGAAATTTAAAGGGAGATCAAGCTAGGTAGATAGGAAGCTAGGGAACACTAGGATAGGATAGATAGGTAGAAAGGCAGTTAGGCAAAGGGTAGAGAAGCTAGAGTCCACGGGGTTAAATAACTAAATTAAATTATATATATTTTTTATATTGGCCCTACGCTACTATTAACGTTACTATGAATTCCCCCCACGTTATTCTGTCTATAATGATTTTTTTGTTTTTTGGGGGTTTTAATCATCAAAAACTGAAGAGCCGGAAGTTCGGATGAGAGAGGCGGCGGCGGCGGCTACAGCAACCACGACCAAGACAAGGGGGCGGTGACTTCGGCAATGACGGCAGCTTGGGGAAGGCAAATTATCTTGGTAAGAAAGTTTTGAATAATACACAGAACAGGGTGCTAAATAGAACTTCTTTTAGAACAAACGTCAGTGGACAAACCATCGCAAGATGTAATATATTTTTATTTATTTATTGATGTAGAAAATCTTTTACTTTTATTGCTATGCATAAATTTTTATAGGCTGCCTCAGGCTCTCCGGCAGAGAGCTGAGGCTTCAAGGATTCTTTTTGAACACCATACACAATACACACAAACGCCTTGCATTGTCTCTTATAGTCTATTCTTCCTTCTCAGGGCCTGCATGCATGTCCTTTATTTGATTACCCTCTCTGCCTTAGACTTTTCGTTTGGGTGTCAGTCTCAGATCCAGATGACGGAGAAAGTCCGTCATCAACAGATAGAGAATGCGTTTCCATTCGTCAATGGGAGTAGGAAACGTTGAGAGACGTCTTGTTTTCGTGTAACATCTTGCAAGGGAAAAGGATTCGTGATATAGGGCCCTTAGCACACTTTAATTAAAAAATGAGCTTCGATTCGTCAGACGGAATTTCGGCCTAATTTCATAATATGCCTATCCGGGGACAGTTGTCAGTTGACTTAGCTGAAGAATGCTCAGACTCTTCTCCACGTTTGTTATAATCCTGTACGCGAGCTCGCTTGTCTGCTCGGCTAGTCTGTGGGCAGACAGCGTCACCTACGAGGCGTCCGGCCTCATTCAAATGCCCTACTCAGAAGTCACCGAACCATTTCACGCTTGGTACGATGGAAAGAACCAGCGCAGTCGCCAAGACTACTACAACGGTGCAGAATACTCGCTCTAGTGACCAAATATGAATATGGAGGTGGCGCCCCCCTTTAGGACTCAACAACTTTTACCAGCGCGCTGACATCAAACCGTACGGCGTCACTTATTCTATAGTGCCAGTATCGACGAATACGGGCGTCGCGAACGCAATGACCTGCTTCGGAATGAACGGAACAAGCGATTTCCCTCTGACAAGCACCCAAGGCGTTCTACCGGACACGACCAATTTCACTGTAAGCTGAAACCTCGGGAACGACAGGGAAAAAGTTTGTTTCGATGAGTAGTCATTTTCTATTTGTCGCATACAATTACTAAGGAGGGGCTGTAAACATAGTAACTGTTTTTTTTTCTAGCATGCTAGCAATTCTACGTATTCTGGAACGCCCTGTCAAGTCTATTTCATGCAAGAAACCATAGGCTCAAAGATCAATCGATACACGTTGTTTGTTACTGAGCCTATGGCCAATGGCGCGGTGTATCCACTCTACTTTGAATTCATTGGCTATGACAATCTGTTCGGATCGCACTACGATAAATACACTATCACATATGAGGAATTCAAAATGGTCTCTGATCTGCCTGTTGAGATCTTTGAGGTTCCTTCTGGTACATTGCTATCGAGGACTCTCTACGTCTTCACTGTGTTGAATATCTTTCTTATAGAAATGAAATGTTCCATGATCGGTAGTCAATCGAATGGCGTGATGAATCCTATTAGGAGTCTTCTGAAGGACACCAAGGAAATTGACGAAGAATTCGAAGCGTTTAAAACCAAGCATTCTAAAGTGTATAGCGGAACGGCGGAACACGAGCAACGCAAGGCCAACTTCCGCCACAATTACAGGTATAGGACAACATCTTGATTTCAAAGACAGGCCGAGACTTTCTTTCCAGATTTGTTCACTCGATGAATCGCCAATATCTCACTTACAGTCTTGCTATAAATCACCTAGCCGATTTGTCTGACTCAGAGCAAAAAATGATGCGCGGTCGTCGTCACACGGGACCAAACAACGGTCAAGCGTTTGAAATGACCGAAGCGATGATTGCCGACTTGCCACCGTCCATGGACTGGCGTCTATACGGTAAGTCACAAGCCTCCATAGGAGAGAGAATAGATAATCTCTAAGGTGATAGTTTTACTGTATGAGAATGTAACAATAGTAAAAGTAGTTTCTATTTTGAGGTTTGTAAATGGGCTTTCGTTTCCAGGTGCTGTTACTCCGGTCAAGGATCAAGGCATTTGCGGCAGTTGTTGGAGCTTTGGGTCGGCGGAGACGATCGAGGGGGCTCTCTTCTTATCGCGGAACCGTACCGGATTGACGGAGCTGTCTCAGCAGAATCTCATGGACTGCACGTGGGCCTACGGAAACGCCGCTTGCGACGGCGGCGAGGAAACGCAGGCGTATGAGTGGATAATGAAGAACGGCGGTATAGCGACGGCTTACTCATATGGACCTTATCTGATGGCGGTACAAGAGAAAGACAGTAAAGGCTTTATCCTATGATTAACTGTTCTCCTAGGACGGCAAGTGTCATTTTGAAAACGCCGAGATCGGTGCTCGCATAGCGAGCTACGTCAACGTGACGTCCAAAGACGAGACGGCTCTGAAGGTTGCCATAGCAATGCACGGTCCCATTGCTGTCGGTATTGACGCATCGCATCGTTCGTTTTCCTTCTACGCCAATGGGGTCTACTTCGAGCCCCAGTGCGGTAATTCTACATTGGGAAATTTTATTGCCTCTTGTCCAATGACAGATACTGTATAGGTAATACACTGGATGATTTGGATCATTCCGTTCTTGCTGTTGGATATGGAAACATCTACGGTCAAGACTACTGGCTGATCAAGAACTCCTGGTCGACTTATTGGGGCGACGATGGATATACGCTGATGGCAATGAAAGAAAACAATTGTGGTGTTGAAACAAGCGCCACCTACGTGAACATTCTGAAGGAAAAATGAAACGTGCCGTAAGAACTGTTGCACCATAGATGGTTGCGAACTTGATTGGTGGTACACATTCATTAGATGATCACGGGAACTCGGCACGTGCACGTACGTAAAGAGAACTGTACAGTACTCCCCCGTCGGACCACGAGTTACTCTTCCCCCTTACGCTCCTATTCGGCCAGCGCGACAGCGAACAATGCCTCGCACACGGCTCCTCCTTCTCTTCGCTCTTCAACTCGTTTCAGGTACGGTTCCGCGTCGTCGCCGTTTCGCTTCGACGTTAGACACAGTGACGTCATCCGCACATCGTTTGCCCTTTCCGCGACTGGGTCCGAGACTGTTGCCACGGGTCGCTTAGCCTCGGCATGCACGCGTCGCGAGATTCTAGTGAAACTCTATCATCTAAGGTCTCCGAGTCGACGTTCATCGAGCAGAAGACCGCAGTCGACGAACGCCCGACGTCGAATCGGTAACTCGTCCGTCGTCGCGGCGTCGTGTCGCCTCCCCGAACGCGTTCAATCGTGCAGAAATCGAATCGCTATCTGACTTTGCGCGTCGATAAGAACGACGGAACGAACCCGTGGCTACTCGATCTCGAAGAATCGTCCAAGTTCGCGGAAGAAGAGCCATAAAAATAGACACGACAAAAAATCGTTTTTTTTTTATTAGGGATTTCCTCTCGTCCCGATTCGTTACGCGTCACTTCGACGCGACCGATGCAGAAGTTCTAACGCGGGTACGTCAACCGTGGGCGCGCCCGTTTTCGATCGATGACGCGATCTCGTTCCCACAGGAGTATCCGGCTTGCCACTATCGTGGGCAAGTGCGAGACGTACCTGATTCTCACGTGGTTATCAGCACATGCGGAGGAATCAAGTAAGGGAGAAAGAGTAGATGATGATCTGACTGGAAGTGCTCTCTTTTTTTCCAGCGGAATTATTCACGACGGGAAGAGAACATATAATATTCAACCAGACAGTGATGGAGCGGTATGTCGTAGCTTCTCTGTCTAGTACGATGAGAGTGTGATTTAGGAATCGTCTCATCTCTTGTCTGAAAGTGCTAGTGACGAAATCACTTCCTATTGCGGTACAGTTCGCGTAGAGACGCGTTGTGTCTTCCCCTATGATTGTCCTGCACTGTAGGCGTGACTCGTCAGTCTCCACCTAGCAGGTCGAGTCTAAAGCCTCCCCATCAGCATCAGCATCACGTGGTACACACGCTTTATTTTTATTTCTCGTGTCTTTACTGTTTTTTACACGCTCTGTCTCAGGCCAAACGATCTCTCATATATCCTTACACGGTCGAGCTGACGTTTGTCGCCGACTCCGATCTTGTAAAGAAAAACGAACGTCACCTTGTTTGATTTTTGCGAGTTGATTTGGGCTCCTTTAGTACAAAAACGTAAAGGAGAACGTCACGGAATTGCAAACGATTCTTCTACGATTTGCAAACGTCATAAGCGCCGTACGCTCCATAGAGATTCAAATGGCTCCCCCTCTATCGTCATCCTTTCCCTCTGAAACTTAGATCTATAAGCGCTCCGACCAAGGCGTTCGCGTCGTTCTCATTGCGATCGAAGTGTGGTCGAATGGCAACCAAGCCGTCGTTCTGAGCGACTTCAAGACGACGCTTCAAAACTTCGTAACATACAATGGAGAAACGTTGCAAAAAAACCCTCTGTTCAAGTCGGACAACACGCAGCTATTAACGTAATGACTCAATCCTCGACACATTTTTGGGAAGGAGAGGTACCAGTTAAAATCTTTCAACACAGGGGAATTGATTTCACGGGCAGTACAAAGGGATTTGCCAACGTCGACACAATCTGCCAGGGTCGGACTTCAGCAGCCGTTGTAGAGGTTATTTGCGCGCAGTCCATTATGAATGCTCTAAAGCAAACGCTTTTTTACTGAAGGTGTATAGCCTAATTGGGGCTGACGTGGCTGGTATTATGGCTCACGAGATGGGGCACAATTTTGGCATGCAGCACGACGATGATAGTAAACGCTTTGATCTGTACTATTTTTGACGTGCAATAGCGTCCTCTCTTACTCTAGTTGAGATCTGTGAATGTAGTGATCCTGACGGCTGTGTCATGTCGGCCGTCCTGTCCGGGTAGGTTATAAACGTATTGGCTTACTCTTGTTGTTCATTGATCTTCGCAGAAGAGAGAGAAATTTCACGTTTTCTGAGTGTAGTCGAGCTAAGCTGAAAGAGACTCTAGATAAAGGTCAAGGATCTTGCCTTACCAATCTACCAGAGAAGGTCAGAGAAACGTGTCTAAGAATTCAATCTATGGGTTTTATTGAGGGGAAGAGCTAATAGTTTCACCCTCTAGCTGCAAAAAATAGACTTCAATACTTAACTGGAGCGAACGTGTTGCCTTATTAGATCGAGGGTCCAGTTACCTGCGGCAACGGCTTTGTTGAGCCAGACGAAGAGTGCGACTGCGGAACCGTCGAGGTTTGGGGGCGCGATGTTGACCCATTTTCCATGCCGGACGAGAGTTTTTAGGAATGTACCCAGGCCAAAGATCAGTGCTGCAATCCGCGCACGTGTACGTTGTACGTGGGTGCTGCGTGCAGCGATGCGGACGATATCTGTTGCAAGAACTGTCAGGTGAGAGATTAACTTTTCTTTTTTTCCTTTCTTCTCCTCGTTCACTGTCAACTACACTTTTTTTTAGTTTGCTGCGGTAGGAAAGCTGTGTCGGTCGGCAAAGGGTGACTGTGATCTGGAGGAAGTTTGCACAGGTGTCAGCGCTCGTTGTCCGACCAATCTCTACAAATACGATGGAATGAATTGCACGGGGGTCGATGAGAATGACGTGAGAGTTTGGCAGGCGAAAATTTCTCGCAAGGATAGACATATTTTTAGATGGGTATTTGCTATCGTGGAGTATGCAATACACGAACCGCGCAGTGTCGAGGTTTTTGGGGGTCAGGTACGAAATGACGACGTTAGACGCGAATTTGATAAAATGTCGTTTACTTATGCTCTACTTGGATGTGTGTACTTGTGTCTGGTTTCATGGTTTGTATTTGTGTACAGATGCGGTGACTGGCTCAAGTAGATGCTACAAGGCCAATCTAGATGGCAAGTTCTATGGTTACTGCGGTGGAAATCCAACCGACGGATACATTCCTTGCGAAGAAGCGTTAGTTATCAGTGGGTCCCTGTGTTGATTTCTATACGCTATATAGAAATGTTATGTGCGGTAAGCTTCAGTGCCTGTCACCGCTTGAGACGCCAACGGTATCTCGTGCTTGGAGGTCGGCCACGTACCGGGTAGGCAGTGAAACCTGCCGGTGAGGACGTGCCAATGCATTGAATTAAAGTTATGCGGCATTTGTATTGACTTCTTAGAAGCATTTCCGTTACTGTTGAGGACGATGAAAGAGATCCCGGGTTTGTTGGCGACGGGACGGCGTGCGGCAACGGAATGGTTAGTAGCCGATCTCTTATCCTCGGCTTTGGTTTTTTACTGACGGTCCTTCGGTTCGTTCTTTCCATAGATCTGCATCCTAAACGAATGCGTTGACGTTCCGACTGGAAGCGCGCAATGTCCTCGTGACGACGCCGGTCAGTTGTGCTCCAACAACGGGGTAGGCGTAGCGACGTTTGGCCGGGTCGTCTGTGTACCGAAATTCGCTTAGATCTGCTCCAGCGCCGGCACTTGCGTCTGCTCCGACGGCTTCACGTCAGACGATTGCAGCGGCAAATTAGGTCAGCAGCTAAGTGCGAGCTCACATTAGAGGTCGAAGTTTTTTAAATAATTTAGGCGGCGGCAATGCTGGCGTCATTGCAGGCGTCATCGTGACGCTCATCCTTCTGCTCATAATTCTATTCGTTCTCATTTACTTCTATCCAAACACGTTCTTTCGTCCGTGTCCGTCCTTGCGACCCGGCTGCCTCGAGAAAGGCGACGGGGCCTCGTCGTCGTACAATTTATCACAGTAATAACGAGTCTATCAAATACTGAGACGTTGCTCATTTTTCTTTGCAGGCGAGCGCCGTCGAATAATGGAAAATCCGCTGCGCGAGCGCCGCCGGCGAAGCCGCCTCCCCCGCCTCCCTCCTCGAGACCGCCTGCTCGTCCTCGTCCACCTGTTCCTCTTCGTCCTAATAACGTATACAATAAACCCGTGAATGCTTGAAGACCTTTTCCCGGCGCACGTTTCGCATGCATGTGTATGCACCTCACCTATTATTGATGTGCTGAAACGTGACGTTCCTTTGCTGAAGGATAATTATGGTATGTAATTCGGAAGAAAATTCGTGACTGCCGACTTGCCACTGCCCATGGACCACAAAGTCACAAGATAGGCAATACAGTAAAAATCTATCTAATTAGCCTGCTTACATAAGAAAGACTTTTTTGGCGAGGATCACTTAATGTAGTTGGGGTTTTGGGGCAGCAGAAGTGATCAAGGGGCTCTAGAACGAACGGCAGTATAGCAATGGCTTACTTGCATATATGGACCTTACCTGATGGCGGTACAAGAGAACGAGAGCAAAGGCTTTATCAATGACTAGCTAAACAGCCCGTGCTTCGCACGGGCAGTGGGGTATCACGTGTTTGTTTAGGGTTGTGTGCGATCGAAGTTGCGTAGGGTGGCCGCGTCGTGCAGTAGGTGTGATTAATTGGGAGGCTTACTGTCGTAGTTTGTCGTCCAGTTGTAGGCGTCCGGTGTAGCTTTGACGGCTGCTTAGTCAATGAAATTTCATGAGCCATTTTTAAGCTTTCGACGTAAGAATTATGAGAGTGGAGCATTTGTTGCAAATATGCAACAGTTCCTGGTGTCAGCCCCGGCAAAAGGAGATTGACGCAATGAGATTTCTTCTTCTTCATTTCCCACAAAATATATTTGTGCGAATTTAGCTTTTCGTTATTCTCCTGACAAAGATGGCCAAAACGGTGGTAAATTTGTCCTTGGATTTTGTAGCACGAATTGCAATGACGAAGAAAGAGAATTTTGTCGCATCCCATTGACGTCATTTGGAAAGCCGAATTGCAGCTTCTTATTTTTGAAAGAAATTCGAGATTCTCTGTTTCACCTAGTAAAAGGGAATCCAACGGCGGGGGCGGCTTGGGAAGCACTGATATACTGACTTTCCATTATCACAGCAGAAAGCAGGCGTTTTACCCGACCATATGAGAGCTTTGCAGTAGGGGCATTGGATTTCCAATTTGCCAATGTGGTTAGGCTGTGGAGGGCAGTCGTTGTACAGTACTCGTAGGCTGCTGACCTCCTATCTCGTTTGCCTTTGTCTGCGACTGCCTCTTCTCGTTGCAGTTGGTCTGAAGAAACATTACAGTTTCGAAAAATTACGCGGAGTCCATGTCTGCACGTGTCAGGCCTGGGTTGGGGGCCGCCTGATGTAGCTCTCGCTTGCGACGTCGTGAGCATTGTCCTCTGATGTTGTGGCGTCTGCGACGGTGGCTGCGGCGGTGGCTGCGGCGGCGCTGTCAGGGAAGGGGAGGTTCTGAAGAAGATATAAGCATGTTACAAATAGAAGAGTGTTTTTGTTGTCTTTCGCGTAGCGTTCAAGATCAGTGGCGTACATGTTTGTTAGAGCTACAACGTTACCATATAGTAGCAGAAATTTCCATTCAGGTTATAACAGGTGAATAACTTATTTTTCATTTATACTTTGAAAAATTTTTGGGTGGGCCTATTCTACCCGGGCCCACCTACTGGCTACGCCACTGTGAATCAAGAGAGAGCGTTTTCTGTGAGCCATCAAAATCGAATGTAGGCGGAAAAGTACCCGGAAGTCGAGCAAGAAACCCGGACAACGATGACACTCGAAAAGGGGTCCGCTTGCGTAAAAATGGCGTACTTAGGGAGCGAAATGCCCGGAAAGGGCGATGGCGTCTTCGAGAAAGCGAGAAAAAGGAGGATTTCGTCGCATACCAGCTTCAACACGTCGCTCGGAAGGCGTGGCCGCGAAAGCCAAGATGGCGCTTACCGGATTATAGGGATAGATTATCTGTTTTCTTCGATAGGAAGGCAAATCTCATTTTTGAAAACGCCGAGATCGGCGCTCGCGTATAGCGAGCTATCTACGTCAGCGTGACGTCCGTTTCGACTATCATCAGTATGGAAGCATCTACTGTCACTGGCCCATCAAGAACTCCTACACACTGATAGCAATGAAAGATAACAATTGTGGTATTTGAATAAGCGCCACCTACGTAAACATGATCCTGAAGGAACACGAACTTGGATTGGGTGGGAATTGATCACGGGGAGACCCACACTCACTCCCATTCTGCCAGAGCGACCAATGCCTCGTTCATCGCTCCTCCTTCTTCTTCTCCTCGCTCTCGAATTCGCTTCAGGTACGTCGGTTTCCGCGTCCCGTCATCCGCACATCGTTTTCCCTTTCGCCACTGTTGAGAGATTTCACAGGAAAATTAACTTCCTCTCTGCATTTGTAAGGTCTCCGAGTCGACGTCCATCGTGCAGAAGGTCGCGATCGACGAACGCCTGATGTTGACGTCGAATCGGTAAGTGCACGACGCGATCCTTCGCGACATATGCATCACGTCGCCTCCCCAAACCGTTTGAAATCATGGCCGTATGACACGTTGCAGGCAACGTATGACACGTTGCAGGCAACGTATGACACGTTGCAGGCAACGTATGACACGTTGCAGGCAACGTATGACACGTTTGCAAGCAACGTACGTGTCAGTTTTGACACGCAACGTTGCAGAACATTGCAACGAAAGCCCGCCCCTTATTAACCAATTACCTGGGCACGTTTTTAGGAGCGTGCCTCTGGAATCCGCCCTAATTGGCATCACGCGAGCACCTTTTCAAATAATTATATATTTTTATTATTTACAAATTACTATTTACAGCCATAGCGACTAAAAATCCTAATTCTTCGTGCACTATAAAAAATCCTAACACTATAAAAAAACAGGGATGCACTGTAAAAAATCCTAACCTAAACTAGAGTACGCTGCTTACCTCTACGAAAAATGGAAATGCTAAAGAAAAAAAAGAATTAGTCTTCCCCACCCTGCCCATCTTACTTTTCCGGTCACTGGCCCAGTGATCCCTGCATGTCGACCTTTCTAGCTGCCACAGCAATGCATTTACCTACAGATAATACGCCAAAAGTGGCTCCCAAGGTCATACCGTTGCTTTTCGCATCGTATATTCGTGCCGAATAACGTCACGGGTCCCTCGAAACGTGCTATCTAGAACGAAAGAAGCACTTTTCGAGCCGGTAGCCTCTTAGCGACGCTGTAGAGCGGAATTAAGCCGGACGCTGTATGGCTTACCTCGACCGCGGAAAGTGGGCCGAAAAGACCGTCGTCGCCTCGCCGTTCGTTACTGCATTGCTAAAAAACCAGTTTAGTTACTTCGCGCCGTCCTTAAGCATCTACTGCTTGTAATCTGTTGGACGATCCGTTCACGTTCCGTACACAAATCAGTGACGCGTGCAATCGTGCAGGAATCGAATCGTTATCTGACTTTGCGCGTCGATAAGAACGACGGAACGAACCCGTGGCTACTCGATCTCGAAGAATCGTCCAAGTTCGCAGAAGAAGAGCCATAAAAAAATAGCAACAACAAAATCATTTTTTTCAAATTAGAGATTTCCTCTCGTCCCGATTCGTTACGCGTCACTTCGACGCGAGCAATACCGAAGTTCTAACGCGGGCACGTAAATCCCTGATTCAGTGACGACCCACGCGAGAATTTATATCCACAGGAATATCCGGCTTGCCATTATCGGGGTCGACTGCGAGATGCACCTGATTCCCACGTGGTTATCAGCACATGCGGAGGCATCAAGTAGGGGGAGAAAGGAGGGGAAAGAGTAGAGATCATATTGGATGTTATGTGCTCTCTTTTTTCCAGCGGAATTATTCACGACGGGAAGAGAACTTATAATATTCAACCAGACAATGATGGAGCGGTATGTCGTAGGCTTCCCTCTGAGTAGGTGTATGAAGAGAATGTGCTTTAGGAATCGTCTCATCTCTTGTCTGAAAGTGCCAGTGACGAAATCGCTTCCCATTGCGGTACAGTTCGCATAGAGATGCGTTGTATCTTCCCCTATGATTGATTTTTTTTGCACTGTAGGTGTCAATCATCAGTCTTTCCCGAGTCTTAAGCCTCCCAATCAGCATCATCATTACGTGGTACACACGTCTTGTTTCTCGTGTCTTTACGCCAGCCAAATGTTTTATACACGCTCTGTCTCAGGCCAAACGATCTCCCATATATCCTTACACGGTTGAAGTGACGTTTGTCGCCGACATAGATCTTGTAAAGAAATCGAACGTCTCCTTATTGATTTTTGGCGAGTCGATTTGGGCTCCTTTAGTACAAAAACGTAAAGGAGAACGTCACAGAATTGCAAACGATTCTTCTGCGATTTGCAAACGTCATAAGCGCCGTACGCTCCTTAGAGATTCAAGTGGCTCCCCTCTATCGTCATTCTCTTTCCCTCTGAAACTTAGATCTATAAGCGCTCCGACCAAGGCGTTCGCGTCGTTCTCATTGCGATCGAAGTCTGGTCAAATGGCAACCAAGCCGTCGTTCTGAGCGACTTCAAGACGACGCTTAAAAACTTCGTAACGTACAATGGGGACACGTTGCAGAAAGATCCTCTGTTCAAGTCGGACAACACGCAACTATTAACGTAATGACACGATCCTCGACACATTTATGGGAAGGAGAGGTACCAGTGAAAATCTTTCAACACAGGGGAATCGATTTCACCGGCACTATAAAGGGATTAGCCAACGTCAAGACAATCTGCCAGGGTCGGACTTCAGCAGCCGTTGTAGAGGTTATTTGCGCAGTCCACTATAAATCCTCTAAAGCAAACGGTTTTTTACTGAAGGTGTATAGCCTGATTGGGGCTGACGTGGCTGGTATTATGGCTCACGAGATGGGGCACAATTTTGGCATGCAGCACGACGAGGATAGTAATGCTTTAATCTGTACTATTTTTGATGGCATGTAATAGCGTCTTCTCTTACTCTAGTCTTGAACTGCGAATGTAGTGATCCTTACGGCTGTGTCATGTCGGCGATCCTGTCCGGGTAAATTATTGAAGGACAATCTAAACTTATTGGCTTACTCTTGTTGTTTCATTGATCTTTTTAGAAGAGAGAGAAATTTCACGTTTTCTGAGTGTAGTCGAGCTACGCTGAAACTGACTCTAGATGAAGGTCAAGGATCTTGTCTTACCAATCTACCAGAGAAGGTTAGATAAACGTGTCTACGAATTCAATATCTAAGAAAAGAGAGCGTTTATACTGTATAGATGGAGGGTCCGGTTGTGTGTGGCAACGGCTTTGTTGAGTCAGATGAATGGTGCGACTGCGGAACCGTCGAGGTTTGGGAGCAAACGTTGATCCTTTTCCATGCCGGATGAGTATTCAATTAGGAATGTGCCCAAGCCAATGATATGTGCTGCAATCCACGCACGTGTACATTCAACGCCGGCGCGGTGTGCAGCGATGCGGACGATGCCTGTTGCGAGAACTGTCAGGTGAGAGATTATCGTTTTCCTTTCTTCTTCTCGTTCACTGTCAACTGCGCTTCTTTTAGTTTTCTGCAGTAGGAACGCTGTGTCGGTCGGCAAAGGGTGACTGTGATCTGGAGGAAGTTTGCACAGGCGTAAGCGCTCGTTGTCCGACCAATCTCTACAAATACGATGGAACGAACTGTACGGGAGTCGATGAGAATGACGTGAGAGTTTGGCAGGTGAAAATTTCTCACAAGGATAGACATATTTTTAGATGGGTATTTGCTATCGTGGAGTATGCAACACACGAACCGTGCAGTGCCGAGATTTTTGGGGGCCAGGTACGAAATGACGACGTTAGACGCGAATTTGATAAATGTACATAGAAAGGGTTTACTTATTTATGCTCTACTTGGATGTTGTACCTGTGTCTGGTCATTGTTTGTATTTGTGTACAGATGCGGTGACTGGCTCAAGTAGATGCTACAGGACCAATCTAGATGGCAGGTTCTATGGCCACTGCGGTGGAAATCCAACCGACGGATACATTCCTTGCGAAGAAGCGTTAGTTATCAGTGGGTGCCTGTGCTGATTTCTATACGCTATATAGAAACGTTATGTGCGGTAAGCTTCAGTGCCTGTCACCGCTTGAGAAGCCAACGGTATCTCGTGCTTGGAGGTCGGCCTCGTACCGGATAGGCAGTGAAACCTGCCGGTGAGGACGTGCCAATGCGTTGAATTGAAGTCATACGACATTTGTATTGACTTCGTAGAAGCGTTTCAGTTACTGTTGAGGACGATGAAAGAGATCCCGGTTTGGTTGGAGACGGGACGACGTGCGGCAACGGAATGGTTAGTAGCCGCTCTCCTATCCTCGGCTTTGTTTCCTGCTGACGGTCCTTCGGTTCGTTCTTTCCATAGATCTGCATCCTAAACAAATGCGTAGACGTTCCGACTGCCAGCGCGCAATGTCCTCAAGACGACGCCGGTCGTGTGTGCTCCAGCAACGGAGTAGGCGTATAGGGAAATTTGGCCGTGCCATCTCTGTACCGAACGTTTCTTAGATCTGCTCTAGTGCCGGCACTTGCATTTGCTCCGGCGGCTTCGAGTTGGACGATTGTAGCAGAAAATCAGGTCAACAGCTATTCGGTATTGTACGTGCGCGCAGATCTGCATTGCAAACACACGTTGGTGCGTAGATGTTCCGACTACAAGCGTGCCATGTCCTGAAGACGACGCCGGTCGGTTGTGCTCCAACAACGGGGTATAGCTAGACAGAGCAACGTTTGATCGTTTTTGTACCGAACGTTGCTTAGATCTGCTCCAGTGCCGGCACTTGCGTCTGCTCGGACGGCTTCACATCAGACGATTGCAGCAGACATTCAGCATCTACGTGAGTTCATATTAGTATAAGGTTGAATTGTCAATAATTCAGGCGGTAGCGGCGGCGGCGGCAATGCTGGCAACGTTTTTCTTTCTACGAAAGAAATCGCCGAGGAAATTCTATCACTGGATGGCCAAGCTGGAATTGTTGGTATGAGGCAAAGCTTAGTCCACAGACACGAGCTCTTCCTACAGTCACAGTTCTAATAAGGGCCGTGACTCGAAGAGCCGGATATGTTTGTCCTAACGTCTTCCTCACTTCTTCTCCGGAAAGGCGTAGCCCCCCTCCCCTCAAGTCGTGCATATTTGTCTCAGTCTAACCCCAAAATTGCCCATTTCAGAAGCTGTCAAAGAAGTTCGAGGTTCTCCGTCTGCAGCAAAAGACGATTCCGTTTCTATAGCCATCTGCCCTTCTGGATTTGTCATCTCGAATTGCCGCTGTAGCGTTGCAAATTGTGATGGTGTTATCGTGAGCTCGACAGTGTGCCGCGCCTATGCTTCATATCTAAGTGGGAGTGTCACGGTATGCCGGATCTAACATCGCACAATTTTTCACAGATTTATCAAACACATTTAGGCAGTTGCCGTCTGCACTAAGTACAAAGACGGCAGCGTTGATTTCATATACACTCGCACTCCAGCAACCTCGTACAACGTGCCAGCCAGAGTCAATTCGTTCACGTGTCCCGAAGGCTACCGTCTTCTTACGTGCAACACTCACACGTACTGGTATAGGACACCAAGTTTTGGTCTCGCCACGACATCGGGGAACAAATGCTCTTTTGACTGCAAAACAACAACAAAAGCCTGCGTTCTCTACACCGCGTGCTTCAGTAAGATCGTTTTATAAAATCTAAAGTTCTGACAATCTACTTTGTCTGTTTTAGAACGAATTGACTCTTTGCCTTCGGTCAGCATTGCGCCAAGCACAGAGATAATCATGGGACCGCTGTCTGAGGCGCGCGACGACAGCCCTTCAAAGGCTCAGTGCCCATCCGGCTTTATAGTGGCATCATGTCGTTGCAGCATTGTCGAGTGTGATGGAGTCATAATGGGAGACACTTGGTGCACGGCTTATACGTCTTATTTGAGAAAGCGAGTGCAGGCAAGTGATATTCTATCTCTGTGCTAGTTATTAGTACTTCTTTTTTTTCAGGCTTTGGCAACGTGTGTGAAATATGGTCTGAACTCTGTCAGCATCTCTCGTATCAAGCTTCCAACAAGTGGCTTTTCAAAGAGTACTCTGTCATACACTTGCCCCACTGGCACTTCTTTGCTCTCCTGTAACACTCATACCTACTGGTACAAAAAAGGCGTGTCTGGTCTTGCTGACACTAACAGCAGAACGTGTTCCATCAACTGTGCTCTGATACACAGTGGAAGAGGATGTAGTTTGTACGTGAAATGCCTGAGTACGGTTTTTCAAAACGCGATCTCTTTACTTCCCAGCTAATCACAAATTTTCTCTTTTAGAACGAATTGACTCTTTGCCTTCGGTCAACATTGCGTCAAGCACAGAGATAATCATGGGACCGCTGTCTGAGGCGTGCGACGACAGCCCTTCAAAGGCTCAGTGTCCATCCGGCTTTATAGTGGCATCATGTCGTTGCAGCATTGTCGAGTGTGATGGAGTCATAATGGGAGACACTTGGTGCACGGCTTATACGTCTCATTTGAGAAAGCGAGTGCAGGCAAGTGATATTCTATTTCTGTACTAGTTATTAGTACCTCTTTTTTTCAGGCTGTGGCAACGTGTGTGAAATATGGTCTGAACTCTGTCAGCATCTCTCGTATCAAGCTTCCAACAAGTGGCTTTTCAACGGGTACTCTGTCATACACCTGCCCCACTGGCACTTCCTTGCTCTCCTGTAACACTCATACCTACTGGTACAAGAAAGGCGTGTCTGGTCTTGCTGACGTTAACAGCAGAACGTGTTCCATCAACTGTGCTCTGATACACAGTGGAAGAGGATGTAATTTGTACGTGAAATGCTTGAGTACGGTTTTTCAAAACGCGATCTCTTTACTTCCCAGCTAATCATAAATGTTCTCTTTTACAGAAAACCTCATTGACTAGAAGGGAATGAGTGATGGAGTTGACAATTTGAGAGCCATTGCGTCTCTGATCTGTGTTTGTTGTTTGTTCTTGTATGTCTGAGCACACCTAGGCTATCGTGGTCTGAATCTGTGTCTTGTAAGACCCTGTGTTTGCAAGTTTCTCATCACTAAACACGTTATGTTTATGCATCTATGGTTTATGGATGTGTACAATCCGGGTATCTACTGCAAGTACGGAATTCTTCTCGCCACGTCGATTGGGCCAAAGGCCGAAACGGTTGGACCTCACAGTCGAAAGAGGTAGGAATTGCTCTAGTGTCTAGTGGGGGGCCTCCTTGTGTAAATCGTCCCTTCAACTCTCGCCGGAACAGCGGCTAGCCTATTCCTTTATCCCTTCTTGCGATTCCGGACTTAGCTTGGTCATTAGAATTCTCTCTCAAAGGCTAGCTAGAACGTAGACCGCACTGGCACATGATGGAACCCCTCGGCGACGGTCGGTCGTTGTCACACGAGCGTCAGCGTTAGATGCGATGCCTTTTGCAGTCAGTGTGTAAGGGAAAATCAATCTTCCGACATCAGAATCGATTCTGAGCGTGCATAGTAGTCTAAAGGCTAAAACTCCCCACCACTCCGAAGTAGTAGATTTATTCCTAAACCTACACATCAACGGTGAGGCCGACTGCTACAGACTTTTCACGGTGATTCAGACGAAAAACAATAGGACTAAATGTTCTCCTCTCCTCTCCCGCACTCAGACTGACTTCGACTGCAAGTTTCTTCGAAGCCTTACTCATTCAGAACGACTACGAGTTAAAGACACCGTAGCAGTTAGTCTTTATACTAAAACATATTGACCTACCTTCACAACCGTCCCGTTCTGTGATTCCGTTGGGAGTTAGAACTATTTCTTCGACGACGTCAGATTCAGATACGACAGAAAAAAATCAGATTCACCGAATAACCTTCTTCGTTTCCCTCGTCGTCGCAATTGACTCTGTCAATCAGATTTAGACAATATTCTCCTCGGGTAGAAAACGTCTCAGATGTCACTCCAAAATTTTCGTCAATTCGACCACTTGAATCGGGGCGGCCGATAGGGTCTAGTTCGTTTGGTGGCTCAAGACAGGTTGCGGAAGCAGTAATGCTATAAGCTATGCCGTTACCGGTTGAGCTCAAATCAAAGCGAATGTAGCCACCTTTGGTTGATATAATGAGTAAACGGACCAGCTATGACTGTGGATATCACAACGTTTTTCTCACCCTTATTACGAATCGTGAGAACCAGCTCAGAAGTCCGTCTACTGAAAGGAGTTCGTCTACGCCTTCCCGTCTTCTTTCCCTCGTTTGAATAGAATGGGTAGCAGGTGGGGTGTAACGTTCTCGTCGTTGGTGGGACAGTTTTGACGGCTTCTGTAGTTGGAACAGCTTCCGTAGTCGGAGCCTGAGTTGTAACGGCTTCCGTAGTTAGCGCCTGAGTCGTAAGGGCTTCTGTAGTCGGAGCCGGAGTAGTAATAGCTTCTGTAGTCGGTGCCTGAGTTGTGACAGCCTCTGTAGTAGGAGCC
The DNA here is from genome assembly GCF_947507565.1 of Oscarella lobularis. Lineage (NCBI taxonomy): Eukaryota > Metazoa > Porifera > Homoscleromorpha > Homosclerophorida > Oscarellidae > Oscarella > Oscarella lobularis. The sequence continues at coordinate 913,930 of NC_089177.1, read as the reverse complement.
TGAGTTGTAACGGCCTCCGTAGTTAGCGCCTGAGTTGTAACGGCTTCTGTAGTCGATGCCGTAGTAGTGATAGCTTCGGTCGTAGTTGGTGCCTGAGTTGTAACGGCTTCCGTAGTCGGGATTTGAGTTGTAGCAAATTCTTCAGTTGGCTCCGGGATAAGTAAAAATTTCTCACAAGGACAGACATATTTTAGACGGGTATTTGCTATCGTGGAGTATGCAATACACGAACCGCGCAGTGCCGAGGTTTTTGGGGGCCAGGTACGAAATGACGACGTTAGACGCGAATTAATGTACATAGAAAGGGTTTACTTATTTATGCTCTACTTGGATGTTGTACCTGTGTCTGGTCATGGTTTGTATTTGTGTACAGATGCGGTGACTGGCTCAAGTCGATGCTACAGGGCCAATCTAGATGGCAAGTTCTATGGCCACTGCGGTGGAAATCCAACCGACGGATACATTCCTTGCGAAGAAGCGTTAGTTATCAGTAGGTGCCTGTGCTGATCTATACGCTATATAGAAACGTTATGTGCGGTAAGCTTCAGTGCCTGTCACCGCTTGACAGGCCAACGGTATCTCGTGCTTGGAGGTCGGCCACGTACCGGGTAGGCAGTGAAACCTGCCGGTGAGGACGTGCCAATGCGTTGAATTGAAGTCATACGACATTTGTATTGACTTCGTAGAAGCGTTTCAGTTACTGTTGAGGACGATGAAAGAGATCCCGGTTTGGTTGGAGACGGGACGACGTGCGGCAACGGAATGGTTAGTAGCCGCTCTCCTATCCTCGGCTTTGTTTCCTGCTGACGGTCCTTCGGTTCGTTCTTTCCATAGATCTGCATCCTAAACAAATGCGTAGACGTTCCGACTGCAAGCGCGCAATGTCCTCGCGACGACGCCGGTCAGTTGTGCTCCAACAACGGGGTAGGCGTAGCGACGTTTGACCGGGTCGTCTGTGTACCGAAATTCGCTTAGATCTGCTCCAGCGCCGGCACTTGCGTCTGCTCCGACGGCTTCACGTCAGACGATTGCAGCGGCAAATTAGGTCAGCAGCCAAGTGCGCGCTCACATTAGAGGTCGAAGTTTTTTTAATAATTTAGGCGGCGGCAATGCTGGCGTCATTGCAGGCGTCGTCGTGACGCTCATCCTTCTACTCCTAATTCTACTCGTTCTCGTTTACTTCTATCCGAACACGTTCTTTCGTCCGTGTCCGTCCTTGCGACCCGGCTGCCTCGAGAAAGGCGACGGGGCCTCGTCGTCGTACAATTTATCACAGTAATAACGAGTCTATCAAATACTGAGACGTTGCTCATTTTTCTTTGCAGGCGAGCGCCGTCGAATAATGGAAAATCCGCTGCGCGAGCGCCGCCGGCGAAGCCGCCTCCCCCGCCTCCCTCCTCGAGACCGCCTGCTCGTCCTCGTCCACCTGTTCCTCTTCGTCCTAATAACGTATACAATAAACCCGTGAATGCTTGAAGACCTTTGCCCGGCGCACGTTTCGCATGCATGTGTATGCACCTCACCTGTGGTATTACTATTGATGTGCTGAAACGTAACGTTCCTTTGCTGAAGGATAATTATGGCATGTAATTCGGAAGAAAATTCGTGACTGCCGACTTGCCACTGCCCATGGACCACAAAGTCACAAGATAGGCAATACGGTAAAAATCTATCTAATTAGCCTGCTTACATAAGGAAGACTTTTTTTGGCGAGGATCACATAATGCAGTTCAGCAGAAGTGATCAAGGGACTCTAGAACGAACGGCAGTATAGCAATGGCTTACTTGCATATATGGACCTCACCTGATGGCGGAAAAGAGAAGGAGAGCAAAGGCTTTATCTATGATTATCTGTTCTCTTCTATAGGAACGCAAATCTCATTTTTGAAAACGCCGAGATCGGCGCTCGCGTATAGCGAGCTATCTACGTCAACGTGACGTCCGTTTCGACTATCATCAGTATGGAAGCATCTACGATCACTGGCCCGATCAAGAACTCCTACACACTGATAGCAATGAAAGATAACAATTGTGGTATTTGAATAAGCGCCACCTACGTGAACATCCTGAAGGAACAGGAGCTTGATTGGGTGGAATTGATCACGGGGAGACCCACACTCACTCCTACACTCCCATTCGGCCAGAGCGACCAGAGCGACCAATGCCTCGTTCATCGCTCCTTCTTCTCCTCGCTCTCGAATTCGCTTCAGGTACGTCGGTTTCCGCGTCCCGTCATCCGCACATCGTTTTCCCTTTCGCGACTGTTGACTTCCTCTCTGCATTTCTAAGGTCTCCGAGTCGACGTCCATCGTGCAGAAGGTCGCGATCGACGAACGCCCGATATTGACTTATCGGTAACTGCATGACTCGATCTTTGCTCCCCAAACGCGTGCAATCGTGCAGGAATCGAATCGTTATCTGACTTTGCGCGTCGATAAGAACGACGGAACGAACCCGTGGCTACTCGATCTCGAAGAATCGTCCAAGTTCGCAGAAAAAGGGCCATGAAAAATAGCAAACAACAAAAATCATTTTTTTCAAATTAGAGATTTCCTCTCGTCCCGATTCGTTACGCGTCACTTCGACGCGAGCAATACCGAAGTTCTAACGCGGGCACGTAAATCCCTGATTCAGTGACGACCCACGCGAGAATTAATATCCACAGGAATATTCGGCTTGCCACTATCGGGGTCGACTGCGAGACGTACCTGATTCCCACGTGGTTATCAGCACATGCGGAGGGACCAAGTAGAAGGAGAAAGAAAAGAGTATTATGATCAGGCTGAAAGTGCTCTTTTTTCTTCAAGCGGAATTATTCACGACGGGAAGAGAACTTATAGTATTCAACCAGACAGTGATGGAGCGGTATGTTGTAGGCTTCCCTCTGAGTAAGTGTATGAAGAGAATGTGCTCTAGGAATCGTCTCATCTCTTGTCTGAAAGTGCTAGTGACGAAATCGCTTCCTATTGCGGTACAGTTCGCGTAGAGATGCGTCGTATCTTCAACTATGATTGATTGTTTTGCACTGTAGGTGTAACTCATCGGTCTCCACCTAGCAAATCGAGTCTAAAGCCTCCCCATCAGCATCATCATTACGTGGTACACACGCTTTATTTCTCGTGTCTTTACTGTTTTACACGCTCTGTCTCAGGCCAAACGATCTCCCATATATCCTTACACGATCGAACTGACGTTTGTCGCCGACATAGATCTTGTAAAGAAAACCATCGTCTTCGTATTGATTTTGGCGAGTCGATTTGGGCTCCTTAGTACAAAAACGCAAAGGAGAACGTCACGGAATTGCAAACGATTCTTCTGCGATTTGCAAACGTCATAAGCGCCGTACGCTCCGTAGAGATTCAAATGGCTCCCCCTCTATCGTCATCCTTTCCCTCTGAAACTTAGATCTATAAGCGCTCCGACCAAGGCGTTCGCGTTGTTCTCATTGCGATCGAAGTCTGGTCAAATGGCAACCGAGCCACTGTTCTGAGCGACTTCAAGACGACGCTCCAAAACTTCGTAACGTACAATGGGGACACGTTGCAGAAAGATCCTCTCTTCACATCGGACAACACGCAACTATTAACGTAACATGATCCTTGACACATTTTTGGGAATTTTAGTGAAAATCTTTCAACACAGGGGAATCGATTTCACCGGCACTACAAAGGGATATGCCAACGTCAAGACAATCTGCCAGGGTCGGACTTCAGCAGCCGTTGTAGAGGTTATTTGCGCAGTCCACTAGGAAATCTCTTAATTAAGCAATCACTTTTTTGCTGAAGGTGTATAGTTTAGGTGGGGTTGAGGTGGCTGGCATCATGGCTCACGAGATGGGGCACAATTTTGGCATGCAGCACGACGAGGATAGTAATGCTTTGATCCGTACTATGTTTGACGTGTAATAACGTCGTCTTTCTAGTTGTAAGCTGTCCTTGTAGTGATCCTGACGGCTGTGTCATGTCTGCCGTCCTGTCCGGGTAATTTTGAGAGACAATGTTATTACTTTAGTTCTATTATTTGTTTGTTTGTTAATCTCTAGAGAAAGAAATTTCACCTTTTCTGAGTGTAGTCGAGCTACGCTGAAACAGACTCTAGATGAAGGTCAAGGATCTTGTCTTACCAATCTACCAGAGAAGGTTAGATAAACGTGTCTACGAATTCAATCTATGGTTTTGTTGATCCAAGAAAAGAGAGCGTTTATACTGTATAGATTGAGGGTCCGGTTGTGTGTGGCAACGGCTTTGTTGAGTCAGGTGAAGAGTGCGACTGCGGAACCGTCGAGGTTTGGGAGCAAACGTTGATCCTTTTCCATGCCGGATGAGTACTCAATTAGGAATGTGCCCAAGCCAATGATATGTGCTGCAATCCGCGCACGTGTACATTCAACGCCGGCGCGGTGTGCACCGATGCGGACGATGCCTGTTGCGAGAACTGTCAGGTGAGAGATTATCGTTTTCCTTTCTTCTTCTCGTTCACTGTCAACTGCGCTTCTTTTAGTTTTCTGCAGTAGGAACGCTGTGTCGGTCGGCAAAGGGTGACTGTGATCTGGAAGAAGTTTGCACAGGCGTAAGCGCTCGTTGTCCGACCAATCTCTACAAATACGATGGAACGAACTGTACGGGAGTCGATGAGAATGACGTGAGAGTTTGGCAGGTGAAAATTTCTCACAAGGATAGACATATTTTAGACGGGTATTTGCTATCGTGGAGTATGCAATACACGAACCGCGCAGTGCCGAGGTTTTTGGGGGCCAGGTACGAAATGACGACGTTAGACGCGAATTTTATAACTAAATGTACATAGAAAGGGTTTACTTATTTATGCTCTACTTGGATGTTGTACCTGTGTCTGGTCATGGTTTGTATTTGTGTACAGATGCGGTGACTGGCTCAAGTAGATGCTACAGGGCCAATCTAGATGGCAAGTTCTATGGTCACTGCGGTGGAAATCCAACCGACGGATACATTCCTTGCGAAAAAGCGTTAGTTATCAGTGGGTGCCTGTGCTGATTTCTATACGCTATATAGAAATGTTATGTGCGGTAAGCTTCAGTGCCTGTCATCGCTTGAGAGGCCAACGGTATCTCGTGCTTGGAGGTCGGCCACGTACCGGGCAGGCAGTGAAACCTGCCGGTGAGGACGTGCCAATGCGTTGAATTGAAGTCATACGACATTTGTATTGACTTCGTAGAAGCGTTTCAGTTACTGTTGAGGACGATGAAAGGGATCCCGGTTTGGTTGGCGACGGGACGACGTGCGGCAACGGAATGGTTAGTAGCCGCTCTCCTATCCTCGGCTTTGTTTCCTGCTGACGGTCCTTCGGTTCGTTCTTTCCATAGATCTGCATCCTAAACAAATGTGTTGACGTTCCGACTGGAAGCGCGCAATGTCCTCGCGACGACGCCGGTCAGTTGTGCTCCAACAATGGGGTAGGCGTAAGCGAAGTTTGACCGAGTCGTCTGTGTATCGAGATTCGCTTAGATCTGCTCCAGCGCCGGCACTTGCGTCTGCTCCGACGGCTTCATGTCCGACGATTGCAGCAGAAAATCAGGTCAGCATGCAGCTACGTGCCCCGCAGATTTGCATCCTAAACATATGCGTTGACGTTCCGATCGCAGGCGCGCAATGTCCACAAGACGACGCCGGTCATGTGTGCTCCAGCAACGGAGTAGGCATATAGGGAAATTTGGCCGTGCCATCTCTGTACCGAACGTTTCTTAGATCTGCTCTAGTGCCGGCACTTGCATTTGCTCCGTCGGCTTCGAGTTGGACGATTGTAGCAGAAAATCAGATCAACAGCTACCCGGTACTGTACGTGCGCGCAGAACTGCATTGCAAACAAACGTTGGTGCGTAGATGTTCCGACTACAAGCGTGCCATGTCCTGAAGACGACGCCGGTCGGTTGTGCTCCAACAACGGGGTATAGGCAGAGCAACGTTTAATCGTTTTTGTACCGAACGTTGCTTAGATCTGCTCCAGTGCCGGCACTTGCGTCTGCTCGGACGGCTTCACGTCAGACGATTGCAGCAGACATTCAGGTCAGCAGCTACGTGAGTTCATATGAGTATCAGGTCGATTTGTCAATAATTCAGGCGGTAGCGGCGGCGGCGGCAATGCTGGCGTCGTTGCTGGCGTTGTTATGACACTCGTCCTTCTGCTCTGAATCGCCGCTCTCGTCCACCTGTTCACCTTTGTCGGATACATATATACTACCCGTGATGCTTCGCGGTGTTCTTTGCACTAAAGTTTAGCGACTTAATTCGAATCTTTGAGCGTCAATTTAACGACTTTATACGAGCATATCGTCATTTTCACAACTATTCGCCGACTTCCGGTGGGCTAATAGAATTAGTTGGGGCCTTCATTATCAGTATCAGGTTTATTTACCCACGGGTGCCTTCAGCCAATAATAGGTCGATCTACCGTGCCAATTCAATTGCTATTGGGTGACAACTAAAGTCGACGGTTATCAACACAGTCCATTGTGAAAGAAGGAAACCATGCGCTCTGTTCTGAAGATCGTCGCTCTTCTCCTCTGTGTTAGCAGATGTTGGCAAGCGATTTCCGCCGCGGCGTTGGCCGTTGACGAAGGTCCTCAACCTAAGGTGTGTACATAGGGCGGCGGTCCGTGAGAATTCGTGACTTTCTACGAAGGATATCGCCGAGGCAATTCTATCACTGGATTGCCAAGCTGGAATTGTTGGTATGAGGCAAAGCTTAATCCACAGACACGAGCTCTTCCTACAGTCCACAGTTCTAGCCCGAGGAGTTTCCCGTAAAGTCCCCAATAAAAGCCGCGGCCGCAGAAAAAGTGCGGTCTCTATTCGAGCGTGAGGGTTATTTTTCTCATAAAAACGTTTGCAATGGCATCGGAGTGGCTTCGCCGTATGCACAAAGCAGTTTAGCACCTTTTTCAAGTTAGTGCGCGGCTTCTCCTTTACGATAAAAGGAAACTTTCTGCGGCTTCTAATCGAGGGCGGCGTTTATTGGGGACTTTACGGTATCTATGAAACTACTAAAAGTTTTAGTAGAGCCCGATCTGTTTGTCTTAACGTTTCCTTCCTACTTCTCCGAAAAGGCGTAGCCCCCCTCCTTATTTTGTCGTAGCCCCCCCCCCCCCCCCCCCCCCCCCCCCCCCTCTCAATCTAACCCCAAAATTGCTCATTTCAGAATCTGTCCAAGACGTTCGAGGTTCTCCGTCTGCAGCAAAAGACGATTCCGTTTCTATAGCCATCTGCCCTTCTGGATTTGTCATCTCGAATTGCCGCTGTAGCGTTGCAAATTGTGATGGTGTTATCGTGAGCTCGACAGTGTGCCGCGCCTATGCTTCATATCTAAGTGGGAGTGTCACGGTATGCCGGATCTAACATCGCGCAATTTTTCACAGATTTATCAAACATTTAGGCAGTTGCCGTCTGCACTAAGTACAAAGACGGCAGCGTTGATTTCATATACACTCGCACTCCAGCAACCTCGTACAACGTGCCAGCCAGAGTCAATTCGTTCACGTGTCCCGGAGACTATCGTCTTCTCACGTGCAACACTCACACGTACTGGTATAGGACACCAAGTTTTGGTCTCGCCACGACATCGGGGAACAAATGCTCTTTTGACTGCAAAACAACAACAAAAGCCTGCGTTCTCTACACCGCATGCTTTAGTAAGATCGTTTTATAAAATCTAAAGTTCTGACAATCTACTTTGTCTGTTTTAGAACGAGTTGACTCTTTGCCTTCGGTCAGCATTGCGTCAAGCACAGAGATAATCAAGGGACCGCTGTCTGAGGCGCGCGACGACAGCCCTTCAAAGGCTCAGTGTCCATCCGGCTTTACAATGGCATCGTGTCGTTGCAGCATTGTCGAGTGTGATGGAGTCATAATGGGAGATACTTGGTGCACGGCTTATACGTCTCATTTGAGAAAGCGAGTGCAGGCAAGTGATATTCTATTTCTGTACTAGTTATTAGTACCTCTTTTTTTCAGGCTGTGGCAACGTGTGTGAAATATGGTCTGAACTCTGTCAGCATCTCTCGTATCAAGCTTCCAACAAGTGGCTTTTCAACGGGTACTCTGTCATACACCTGCCCCACTGGCACTTCCTTGCTCTCCTGTAACACTCATACCTACTGGTACAAAAAAGGCGTGTCTGGTCTTGCTGACGTTAACAGCAGAACGTGTTCCATCAACTGTGCTCTGATACACAGTGGAAGAGGATGTAATTTGTACGTGAAATGCTTGAGTACGGTTTTTCAAAACGCGATCTCTTTACTTCCCAGCTAATCATAAATTTTCTCTTTTAGAACGAATTGACTCTTTGCCTTCGGTCAACATTGCGCCAAGCACAGAGATAATCAAGGGACCGCTGTCTCAGGCGCGCGACGACAGCCCTTCAAAGGCTCAGTGTCCATCCGGCTTTACAATGGCATCGTGTCGTTGCAGCATTGTCGAGTGTGATGGAGTCATAATGGGAAACACTTGGTGCACGGCTTATACGTCTCATTTGAGAAAGCGAGTGCAGGCAAGTGAAATTCTATCTCTGTGCTAGTTATTAGTACCTCTTTTTTTCAGGCTGTGGCAACGTGTGTGAAATATGGTCTGAACTCTGTCAGCATCTCTCGTATCAGGCTTCCAACAAGTGGCTTTTCGAAGGGTACTCTGTCATACACTTGCCCCACTGGCACTTCTTTGCTCTCCTGTAACACTCATACCTACTGGTACAAAAAAGGCGTGTCTGGTCTTGCTGACGCTAACAGCAGAACGTGTTCCATCAACTGTGCTCTGATACACAGTGGAAGTGGATGTAGTTTGTACGTGAAATGCCTGAGTACGGTTTTTCAAAACGCGATCTCTTTACTTCCCTATCATAAATGTTCTCTTTTACAGAAAACCTCCTTGACTAGAAGGGGAATGAGTGATGGAGTTGACAATTTGAGAGCCATTGCGTCTCTGATCTGTGTTTGTTGTTTGTTCTTGTATGTCTGAGCACACCTAGGCTATCGTGGTCTGAATCTGTGAGTGTCTGTGTCTTGTAAGGCCCTGTGTTTGCAAGTTTCTCATCACTAACGTTTATGGATGTGTACAATCCGGGATTTACCAGTATCTTCTACTGCAAGTACGGAATTCTTCTCGCCACGTCGATTGGGCCGAAGGCCGAAACGGTTGGACCTCACAATGAGTTGTCGAAAAAGGTAGGAATTGCTCTAGTGTCTAGTAGGGGACCTTCTTGTGTAAATCCTCCCTTCAACTCTCGCCGGAACAGCGGCTAGCCTATTCCTTTATCCCTTCTTGCGATTCCGGACTTAGCTTGGTCATTAGCATTCTCTCTCAAAAGCTAGCTAGAACGTAGACCGCACTGGCACATGATCGAACCCCTCGGCAACGGTCGGTCGTTATCACACGAGCGTTAGCGTTAAATGCGATGCCTTTTGCAGTCAGCGTGTAAGGGAAAATCGATCCTCCGACATCAGAATCGATTCTGAGCGTGCATAGTAGTCTAAAGGCTAAAACTCCCCACCACTCTGAAGTAGAGTAGAGACAACTCGCCCAAATTTATTCCTAAACCTACACATCAAAACGTGACGGTGAGGTCGACTGCTACAGACTTTTCATGGTGATTCAGACGAAAAACAATAGGACTAAATGTTCTCCTCTCCTCTCCCGCACTCGATCAGACTGACTTTGACTTCAAGTTTCTTCGAAGCCTTACTCATTCAGAACGACTACGAGTTAAAGACACCGTAGCAGTTAGTCTTTATACTAAAGCATGTTGACCTACCTTCACAACCGTCTCGATTTGTGATTCCGTTGGGAGTTAGAACTATTTCTTCGATGACGTCAGATTCAGATATGACAGAAAAAATCAGATTCACCGAATAACCTTCGTCGCTTCCCTCGTCGTCGCAATTGACTCTGTCAATCAGATTTAGACAATATTCTCCTTGGGTAGAAAACGACTCGGATGTCGCTCTAAAATTTTCGTCAATTCGACCTCCTGGGTCGGGGCGGCCGATAGGGTCTAGTTCGTTTGGTGGCTCAAGACAGGTTGCGGAAGCAGTAATGCTATAAGCTATGCCGTTACCGGTTGAGCTCAAATCAAAGCGAATGTAGCCACCTTTGGTTGATATAGCAGCTTGAGTAAACGGACCGGCTATGACTGTGGATATCACAGCGTTTTTCTCACCCTCATTACGAATCGTGAGAACCAGCTCAGAAGTCCGTCTGCTGAAAGGAGTTCGTCTACGCCTTCCCGTCTTCTTTCCCTCGTTTGAATAGAATGGGTAGCAGGTGGGGTGTAACGTGCTCGTCGTTGGTGGGACAGTTGTAACGGGTTCCGTAGTTAGCGCCTGAGTCGTAAGGGCTTCTGTAGTCGGAGCCGGAGTAGTAATAGCTTCTGTAGTTGGAGCGTGAGTTGTAACAGCTTCCGTAGTCGGTGCCTGAGTTGTAATGGCTTCTGTAGTAGGAGCTTGAGTTGTAACGGCCTCCGTAGTTAGCGCCTGAGTCGTAAGGGCTTCTGTAGTCGGAGCCGGAGTAGTAATAGCTTCTGTAGTTAGCGCCTGAGTCGTAAGGGCTTCTGTAGTCGGAGCCAGAGTAGTAATAGCTTCTGTAGTCGGTGCCTGAGTTGTGACAGCCTCTGTAGTCGGTGCCCGAGTTGTGACAGCCTCTGTAGTAGGAGCCTGAGTTGTAACGGCCTCCGTAGTTAGCGCCTGAGTTGTAACGGCTTCTGTAGTCGGTGCCGTAGTAGTGATAGCTTCCGTCGTAGTTGGTGCCTGAGTTGTAATGGCTTCCGTAGTCGGGATTTGAGTTGTAGCAAATTCTTCAGTTAGCTCCGGGTCAACGAACGTAAAGACCGATGTCGTGTCGTTTGGTGGTGGCGGTGGCAATTCATCAGTGTCAACTCGAAGTAAAACCCTCAAAACCGTTACGTTTAATAGTGGCACCCTGATACGACGTTGCCAGGGCGGATCACTATTACTCGACGTGGCAAAAATGCACGTTCGGTCCTGAGCATCGAGAAATTGGCACGACGGTGCCGACGGCGGTCGATCGAAAATAGCTAAAGAAAATTGGCCCATATAGCCCACATCGCTTTAAATAAATCGTAGTCGTCTACCCAATCTGCACGTTGGCTCCTCTCCCGTCCAATATCCATCACGGCACTGTCTTATTCTCGTTCCTACTGGACGAAACCCGGCCGGACATTCGCGTTGGGTTAACGAATACGTAGCCGTCCATGTCCTCCTCTTCGTTCTCCGATTAAACACACTTTTATACCTTATCGAACCGTAAGAGGGCAACTTCAGTCGGGGACAGAAAATTGTGCACGGAACGTTCGTCGGTAGACCATACTTCCGGCAATTCTTTGCATCTTAGAACAAAATGGAGTTATAGTTTGCGATGGTCGCACGAGAGCTCTACCAAACACCTCCACTCATAATGCGCTAGAACCTATACTGCATAACAGAACGCTTCAGCTCTACAGTATTTATTTGCGTAGAGCAACGAAGAACTCGGGGAGGTACTAGCTGTATTCTATCGTAAAGCACGCACCTGATACACACTTCGTGTTTGCGCTGCCCGTCCAAGAGTTGTCGCCGGGAAGACAGTATCTCACTCTTGGACCAGACAGTTTGAATCCTGGAGGGCACGAATATCTCGCTTTCCAAAGGCGAACCACCTCGTAGCGTTCTGGCGAATCTATCCACATTCGAACACTCCATTTTGCAACGGACACTTGTCCTCCATTTAAAGCCTTCGGAGGCGAATTTAGACATCCTAAATTGCGAAAATAATAAAGCGAAATAGCCCCATACATTATGTACCTTGGAGCGGTATTTCTAAGAAAGCGAAATGTTAGGATAATTAGAAAGGCATCCGGTATACTGTACCTTTGACGCAGACCGGCACACTTCCGTCCCACTTCCCTCTTGGAAAGCAATATCTAGTCGTCGGGCCTTCGAGTCGGTATCCCCTCTGGCACCCGTAGAACGCAACCCAGCAGGTCAATCGAACAGCCGTCGGTCGCCGTCCTCCGCCCACGACGACTCGTACGACTGACAGCGACACGAAAACCGAACCAAGCTTGGGTTTAAGCGCCGCCTCGCCGCAGCCTTCATACATGTGGAATCAAGACCCGTGCATCCCATATTATATCATGTTAGTTATAAGACTCACGCGAAAGACTCCCTTGGGACCAAATAAGACGCAAGTCTATAGAAGAAGCAAATATCGTTAAGCGCCATGAAAAAGCTGATCATAAATCGATCATTCGAATAATGTGGACCAATGCGATTGTCTCATAATGTGGGACGATCGCACAGGACGTTGCTTTTGCCCCCATGCTGATAGTGTAAATATGCAGCGTGAGAAATTGTTTCCTACGTACGTACCTGGCTCGCAGACGGGCATCTCTCCCTTCCACTTGTTTCCGGGTAGGCACGTTCTTGTCGGTGGCCCTTTCATAAGGTATCCCGGTGAGCACGAATACCGAGCGACCCAGATGCGATTGCGCTCCGAACTCGAGCCCGCCGCCTCGTCAGCGACACGAACGATGCCGTACTTGAGCGGAGTCGCACTCTCGCTGCAGCCTAAGAAATCGGTCGGTAAAACCTTATAGCAAAAGTCCCCAGCCGCTTTGTTTTCTTCTCACTTCGAACAATCCTGTCAGTGAATCCGTTTGAAAGCGATGCCAATGCGAAGAGGCGAACGAGCAGCTGGAGCAATCCGTGCATGGTTGCACCTACGTTTTCTGCACTAGAGTTGGCTTTTCTAGAGCGAGCTTATATCCCGTAAAGGGGGAAGTCACACCCAAATTCCAGGGGAAAAGGGCGTTTCGAGGTCGATCCACACACCCGTTTGCAAAAGAAGTTTCGTTTGGTCTTCTAATGCTGTGACTTTAGGGATTATTAACTTCTTGTAGTAGGTATGAGTCGGAGGAAGTGGAGAAGTGGCAAATCTGCTTATATTCTTCGGCCGGAATGCATTTCCGCCGTGCATCATCTTCGTGCATCATCTCCGTGTGACGCACAAAAATGCAGGAAAATCCAGGGGAAAAAGCGGGGCACTCCTTTCCTTCCCTTCCCTCTTAAATAAATAAACAATCTCGCGCAGTTAGGGCTGCTGTAACCTAGGTGCTCTTAAAATAGCTGATCAATCGATTCTTATGGCGAGCCGCGATTTTCGATGATCAATTATCATCGCAAAGTCGTCGAGTAGAGGGGTAGAGGAGACCATGCGGAGGCTATATTTCCTTTGTTTATTGAAAGTATTGCAATGTGTGGATTTAATAAAAACTGACGCCTAGGCTCAGTCCATAAAAAGAGGTCAAGAAATTTGATGAAGAGCATCAATGTACATTTTATGAGATTGAAGTTGATCACCTCTACTGCTGTACTGCTGTTTGGTGAGAATCAGTTCCGCGAGCACTTTTTCCTTGTCAATGGTCAACGTCTCATTTTCCATGGTCAATTTCTCGTTTTTCATCTTCAGATCCTGAGCTTCTTTTTTCAATGCAGCTATTTCATCGTCTTTTATACAATCTTGATACATTAGCTGAGGACGACGTGCTGCGGACAAACTGTTTTCGTAACCAACACTTTCTGAAGGTTGATCTTCAAACTGCGTGAGAGAATCATGTGTACGTACTTTAGCCACACAGGCAACCATACACTTACCTGAAAGCGTATATCTGTATCAGAACCCTGATACACTAGCTGAGGATGACGTGCGGGCAAGCAATGTTTGTGAGTAGGTTGATCTTCTTCAAACTGTATGCCGGAGAATAAGCGCACGTTTAGCCAAACTGTATACTTACCTGAAGGCGTATATCGCTGTCAGATTCAACAGAACCTAAGTTGTTGGGATGGCACATGACGACACCAGCGGCTATATACACTACTAGTATACTACATATACATATATGTATAGTACTACCACGGATCTTAGATCCGTGGTACTACCGTACATAAATAAAAGTGACGTCATAATTTAGGTATGCGATATTTCTGGAACAGAAACCAATGAATCTGTCAAACACGCGATCTTTAGGCCAGAAATAACGTTGCGCGCAGGCTGAATTCTGAACGGTTGCCGACAGTGGTTCTCATCTCGCTTACGTGAGTCTAACGTTAATTACAGGCGGCGAACACTGACGCAGGTGTCAGCAGCCAGAAGTGTAACGTCGCCGACAACGTAGTTCTGGGGCGAGTCACGAGACGCTGTCGGCGTTCTCTAGGCAGTTAACGCGCTCTACCATTGCCGAGATGGACGTTCGAGAAGTTTTCGGCTCCATACTTACAAACTCAGCGATCAGTGTCGCTTACCACCCATTCCACCTCTCCAAAACCCTCATGCAAGTACGCTCAATCGCCAACAACAAGCGGGACCCCTCAAAAAAATCACCCCACTTCCTTCTCCCCAGGTCGGCCACGAGCCCCTGCCACCCTACGAAGGCAAATCGTTTCCCCTACGCCGCCCCGTCACCCGCCTCCCAAACGTCTTTTCCTACATCGGACACGTGCGCTCGATCGACGGAATGTTCGGCCTCTATCGCGGCCTCGTGCCGCGCCTCTTGGAGCACGCCGTCGGCACGCTCGCCGGCGACTACGCTCTCTCGCGCATACCGCTCGATCGGCGCATCGATCTCGATCCGCACGCGTGCACCGTCGCCGATTACGCGCTCTTCAAAGCGAAAGAGGGCGCGCGTCTCTGCGTGGCGCGCGCCGTCGCCGTCGTCGCGAGCCATCCGCTGCACGTGATCGGCTTGCGCGCCATCGTCCAATTCGTCGGACGCGAAACGATATACGATTCGATTCCGTCCGCCGTCATGGAGATTATTTCCCGCGACGGAGTTCCCGGATTGTTTGCCGGGTTGCTACCGCGACTCGCCACCGAAATGACGTCGATTCTGCTCATTCACACCATATCGTCTATAGTTTCGTATCTCGTCGGCTATTTCCAGCCGGAGAAGAACGACAAGGAAGGGGAAGACGACTTGAAGTTTCAACTTCGATTCATCTCCACCTACTTTGCTCGTTACATCATGTTTCCTTACGAGTTATCCTGCACGCTATTGGTCGTAAATGATTGCGGATTGAAGGCGACGGAGTCGCCGTTGATGCCCGTTTTTGATGGATTTTCCGGCTGCTGGGCGTATTTGGTGAGAGAGAAAGCGTTTAAAAGGGGCAGCAATATATTTTTTAGGACTCTATAGTTCTCTCTAGCGCTTAGGGGAGAGATGGATTTCCGTTCCCATTGATTTTGTGTACGGTTTGGTATTAATGTTAGTCTGTGTGCGGCTTTGGGGACTGATTGCGGTCCAGTTACTCGCGTGAATGAGGATCTAATACATGTTTATACTGTGACCACCTCTATATGAAGATTACCTGTCTAGTTTCCTCTTTGTAGAGTGAAGGTTTAGCGTCGAATGATTCCATGTATGTTAGTTTTTAGTATTTCTAATTCTCAGCAAAAGTCGTAAGCAGAGCTATTGTAAGAGTTCTTCCATTTGGTGAATGATCCTGGGCATTGTATCACGCGGTATCACCAAGACTGTTCGAATGGGAATCAATGAGTCTTCGTCATCATCGTCGTCATCTGCCCTCACTGAAGTTTTGTCGTCTACCGCGTAACTGAATGACATTGTTGCCATCTAAGCAAAGACTGGTTCACACTGACACGATTATTTTCTCTTATTTTCACTTTTGACAGGATCTCTTCTTCCGCGTTGCAGAATTTGATGTCGGAGTTGGTACTATCTATTCTATGGGCTGCAGCTCCAGACTGTCCTCCTCGCTTCTTTTTCTTTCCCTTCTTGGGGCGTCGGACATCAGGCTCTTTGTATGACTTGCATATGATAATAAAGTAGCGAAAATTGAAAGATGCGTCCTTAGCACGATCAATATCATCCCTAAAGAATACCCATTTGTTAGATTGACTTTGTTCTCATTGGCTAACCTACAGCAAATTTTTATACGATGGTAATGCTATTTGAGGAGGAATATTCAAGAAGCGTTCGCTTAGAAGCAGGCCAGTGTCGCCGTCATCGTTTCCATGCAGCAAAGCGGTAAGTTTGGAGTGGACTTCTCCATCAGAACACTTCGTTTCAATCAACTTGATTATCTCTTTTACACAGCCCTTATCCTGATAAAGGGATTGAATTTCCTGCACTGTACATAAGATATACAGTACTTTATGCAATCTCGTATTGATAACAGTTGTCAGGCCAAATACGTTATCCTCATCGTCAGACTCATCGTCAGAGTCTCCTTCACTTTGACGTATCTGATATTAGAGAGGTATCTCTTTGGTGTGCTAGGCTCACTCTAGCTTTACCTTAATAACACTGCCAACATTTTCTTGAGACAATACGAGGTCCGTCAATTCTCCTACGTTTACGGGAGAGCTTGAAAATAGCTAAGGATGTTGCTGAACACTGATTATGACGCTTTTTCAAAATTCTGACTTGATTGAGAAGGCGTTTTATGCCGTGGAAATCGTCTGCTTCTGGTTGTCGCGCTTCGAACTCGACCTGCACTTCCTGTGGAGGATTTTATCGTTTAACAAACTATAAATACTTTAGTACCATATCTATAGGTAAATCAGAGTCAGAATCGTTGGATGTGCTGTCATCCTTTCGCTTTTTTCGACTCATCTCTGTAGGCTTAGCGCGCGCATTTTGGTACGCTTCCTTTAATATCTATGCGCACACCTGCGCACACCGCGCACACCAAACCAACGGTTAGACGCGGTTGATATTCGTAACGGGCGGGAAATGTGGGGCTCCCGCCCGGCGGTATAGGCGCGCGATCATCTCTCGGGTAGAGAGGGCACTGGCAATTCGATGCCTATCTGTCAGGAACCACTCCCACGGGTGAGGGCGCGGCCGGACACCCTCCGGGCACCTGAACCAGGGCCCCCTTGCTGGGCAAAGGGGTGGGTACGTAGGAATATCAAGTATGTACAGAGACTTGACCTCGTGCACGTGATCCTTTGCCTTTGTTGTTTCCCCTTCGTACTACTCTTCGTGGGATTTTTATTCCGCCAGCGTAATCGTCATGAAGGATCGCAGTAGCAGCGAAGAAGACGCTGGCGACGTAGACGACAATGGGGCCCCCGCGCAGGAGGACCGAGAAAATTCCGAACTGCAGCCTCCTCGTCGGCCGCTCATAGAAGAGCGCGCGCGCGACGGTACTTGCTACGTCGATCTCAGCTTCCTCTTGGGCAAACATTGCCGCGTGACGATAAAAGGACAACTACTGTCTTCGCCGCCGACAAACGACGAGCTTCCGAGCACCTCGAGCCATGCGGAAGCGTACGAGCTCACCGAATCGGACATTCAGCGACGTTTCGAGGTACATAGAAGATAGCGTTGATGGCGGGGCTCTTCAAGAATTCATTTTTTTCAGTATGGGTCACGTGATGACTCCAGTTTAGAGCGTCATAATCCACTGAAGAATGGGCTTCTTTCTGATTTATTTCCATTTGAAATGTTTGATTCTCATCCAGAAAGTGCTCCTTTGACATAGACTTGGGCATCAAAATCTAAGATTGCCTATCAAGTCCTAGAACTAAATTCTCTAATTGATTTCCTACGTAAGTCCCTTTCTTTTTTTAGCATAGATTTTCTGTCTTAGTTCTAGAACAATAATCTATAGGTTCATATCGAATACGGGCATTTCAATCCGGGCGCGATCGATCGATCCGGGCATCCATTAAGCGTTCACGTGATTGCCTCGCAGTTTCCTATCAAAAACTCTGTGTGTTCCGTTCAAGACAGAATGCAGTACGGTTTGAAAGCGTGCACGTGCACCAACCAGCTGTGTAAATATATGTACATACATATGAGATCGGTGTTTGCTGCAGGTCGAAGGGGGATGGTGTTGAAGAACGACCGCTTCCGGACGTCAAAGCTGCGGAAGAACGGCAAGACGCTTCGTCCAGAGCAGATGAAAAGACAGAAGACCTCAATAGAAACGATCCTCGCCATCCTTATGGCGTCCAGCGCTATTTGAAGTCGAGTCCGTGCACTGATTCTTCTTCGCGTCGACGTGGCAACGATCGTGACGAAAGGAGTGAGTCGCGTCGTCGTTATTCAGTGAAGCTGGAGGGACCGGGCGTTACTGCAAATTTCTACGGAGACACGTCAGAGGGTCTTGCAAAGCATCTTAGAGAAGAGGTACAGCACCTCAAAACGCAAGTCTGTGAGCTGGAGGCAAAGAATGCGAATCTGGAGAAGAAACTGGCTGTCTTTGAAGGCAAGCAATCGGAACAGAAGGAGGCAGAGGCTGCAAAAATGAGAGCACAGCAAGAGAACGAACTGCTACAGAAAATGATGCAGTGTTTATCTTCAACGAAGCAGAAGTTGATTCCGCTTGAAGGTTCGTCTGCTTCCAATCCGTCTATCTGGAAAAGTACACTGTCAAGTGTGCTTTCAAATATCGGTATTGTTACAGTATGCATTACAAAGTCTTTGTTTTCCAGTGCACTGTTTTAGATCAATGCCTTGCTCAGGAAGAAGGCAAAAAAGGCGAACAATACGCAGTGAAGCTATAAATAGTTGCTAAAGGAAGCAGATAAGAAGTAAGAAAATTATGGAGTATGTTGTGTAGCTTTAGGCAAGCGTTCTTAGTCAGGTATACAATATTAGTGTACACATACGTAATGAACCCGATTGCAGTGCATTAGGCAAAGGAAAAAAGTTATAATCTGATAGGCTTAGACATGAGAAAAATTAGGGTCTCTACAAAATGTTGCACCGTCCTTTTTTCGACTCATCTTTGTAGGCTTAGCGCGCGCACCTTTCAGGTTTTTACTTCTTTTACCGGCCTCTTCAGCAGCAATTACTACAAATTCTAGGCCGAAAGCTCAATGCTAGCAGCTCAAGAAGCAGGCCACTGATTCCAAGTGGACTGACGGTGACAAGCCTTTTTCTGGAAAGAAATACCGGTAATGCTGATCGCTTTTCTTTCCACTACTCCGAGCAGTCGCATTCCGCATCTACGGCGCTTAATCGAGACCAAATTCTTATGAAGCAGCAACTCTCAGGTGACATTTATGCAGGAAAGGAATATTTTGTTTATTGCCGGTTTTATTTGATTATATATCAAGCATGCATATGGGCAGGCATGCTATGGATAGCCAAATTCACCTGGTCTCACTTTTTTGTTTTTTTTTTCTAGCGCGGCAGTAAGCTCTGTGAGAAATGCTCCAGTTATTTGCTCCTGTCAGTAAAAAAGTGACCCATTTGAACTATCCACGAATACAGTCATGATTACCAATACTTCCAAGACATCTTTGCTTAGTATTTGAAGTTGCTGCTGCAAATGATCTTTTATGTGTTTCTTAAAGTGAGAAGATTTGTATTTCCACGGCAACTGCAGCTGCAAACTCTTAATTAACGCAGATGTTGGAAGTTGAAAGTGTTGGCGTTTTCATTTATTACTTTAAAATCAATGCATTGATCGATGAATTTATCTTTTGGGATTTTTTCAAGGAGACGTATGAGTTCTTTCAGTTGCTGCTCGCCTGGGATATGAACTTCTTCAAGAGACTCTGGCTTTGGTTGCTTAGTGCACTGAGCTTCCTAAAACACATTTGTACATGCTAGAGTGTCATACCTCGTCATCTTCTTTTGATAGTGCCTCATCTTTTATTGCTTTAGCCTGCTTCTTTTGTCGTTCTTCCTCTTCCTTTTCCTTTTTCCTATTTTCGGCTAATTCCTTTTCAAGTTGAATTCTTTCTTTACGTCGTTTGATTTCTTCTTTTATCTGTAGGAATGTACAGTAACACGAAGGGTGCCTTGGACACACTGCCAAAGTATTAGGCAATACCGGTATGTTAAAGAGGCTTTCTATTTGAGTCCATTGACGAGCGTTGAATTCCTCTTTTAGACTCAGCACTCTTCCTTGTTTCAGATAAGGAAGGAGATCTTTTTGAGTGTCTTGGTATAGTCGCTAACGACGATGACACTGCGAGCTTCGGCCATTCAAGTTTTCCGTCGATGCGCGTGGCGATTGAATGGGAATGGGTCGTTCCACGCGACACACACGCTTATCAGAAGTTGCGATGACGAATGACTTATTGTTCGTGTCTAGACTATCACGGCGTCGCGCATTCCTACATTCCTACAGGTAATTGGCCAAATCCGGATTGACATGCAATTCCTAATAAAGGCTTTCTTTTACTAATACTTTGTCATTTTCCACTCAGATCGAATCAGAGCCGGTTACCGCTGAGCTGACTTGACGTAAAACGACATCGTAATGGGAACCGTCTCGAGCGCAGAATTGGCAAGGGCTATTCGTGAAGCCACCAACGAGAAGACTAAAAGAGAGGAAGAAGAACAAAGCAAACTTGACGCGGAAAAAAAAATTCGCATTGCTAACGAACAAGAAGCAGCAAGGCTTCGAGCCGAAGAAGAGAAACTCGTTTCAGAGCAGAAATTGCTTGAAGATCTGAGACTGAAGCGGAAAAAACTGCTTGACAGTTTCAATTCACAAAAGTATCTCATGATAGGAGCACCGGGTGCTGGGAAATCATCCTTCATCAATTCCTTCAATTACGTCATGAATCTCATATTCGATGAAGACGTCGACTATGAGGAAGTCGCCGAAGTAGGCGGTGGCAAGGGTTTTTCCAAAACTCAAATGTTTGAAGAGTTCAGCGCCGAATTGGATGAAGGGATGTATTCGAAAATGACGGACGAGGAGATGAGAGCGAAAGCACCGGCTTTCTTCGACGTCGCCGGCATTCCAAATCAGTCCAAATACAGCGCATTGATCCAAGCCATGGCCCAAGGCAAGGTCGAAGACGATACGGCAATCAATCCTCTACCGTAGAATTGGCGAAGCTTCGATGCGGTCAGTTAGATAACATATTTATGTATTTGCACATTGCACTACTCTCTTATTAGAAATTCGCATCTTTGTCATCATTACAAAAGTCGATCTGCTGCCTAAGGAAGATGCAGAGGAAAAGCTTAAGTCATTTATTGAATCGTTGAAAAATTCTGTCAACATTGAAGAAAATCGCATTTTCAAAATCACCAATTTCACTCCTTCGGATAGAAGAAAAGATTACACAATGCAGCCAATCAAGTCAAAGCAGATTGAATTTCTCGATGCCTTCAATCAAATATTGCAGTACAAACCAAGATTTATGCGAAAGAAGAAGCGAAGAGCTAATAAGGCTTTTTCACCACCGCCTCCTGAAGCAGAATCTCTTACCTAGAGGCCTGCAGGAGACACGAGTTGTGCGCTCTCGTCTAATACATACCATGTTATATGGTCACTTGATCTTGTAAACGCACGTGATTGATTGTTGTTTGTCCAATGTCCCCCGTCGTGGGCCCGTTCTGTACTACTCTTCGTGGGCTTTTTATTCTGTCAGCGTAATCGTCATGAAGGATTTCAGTAGCAGCGAAGAAGACGCTGGCGACGTAGACGACAATGGGGCCCCCGCGCAGGAGGTCCGAGAAAGTTCCGAACTGCAGCCTCCTCAACGCTCGCTCATAGAAGATCGCGCGAGCGACGGTACTTGCAACGTTGATCTCAGCTCCCTCTTGGGCAAACAATGCTGCGTGACGATAAAAGGACAACTACTGTCTTCGCCGCCGACAAACGACGAGCTTCCGAGCACCTCGAGCCACGCGGAAGTGTACGAGCTCACCGAATCGGACATTCAGCGACGTTTCGAGGTACATAGAAGATAGCGTTGATGGCGGGGCTCTTCAAGAATTCATTTTTTTCAGTATGGGTCACGTGATGACTCCAGTTTAGAGCGTCATAATCCACTGAAGAATGGGCTTCTTCCTGATATATTTCCATTTGAAATGTTTGATTCTCATCCAGAAAGTGCGTCTGCTTCTTTGACATAGGCATTAAAATCTAAGATTGCCTATCAAGCCCCAGAACTAAAATTCTCTAATTGATTTCCTACGTAAGTGTCTTTCTTTTTTAGCATAGATTTTCTGTCTTATTTCTAGAGCAATAATCTATATAGGTTTATATGGAATACAGGCATTTCAATCCGGGCATGGTCGATCCGGGCACGTTCGATCGATCCGGGCATCCATTGCTGTTCACGTGATTTCCCCGCAGTTTCCTATCAAAAACCCAGTGTTCCGTTCAAGACAGAATGCAGTATGGTTTGAAAGCGTGCATGTGCACCAACCAGCTGTGTAAATATATGTACATACATATGAGGTCGGTGTTTACTGCAGGTCGAAGGAGGATGGTGTCGAAGAACGACCGCTTCCGGACGTCAAAGCTGCGGAAGAACGGCAAGACGCTTCGTCCAGAGCAGATGAAAAGACAGAAGACCTCAATAGAAACGATCCTCGCCATCCTTATGGCGTCCAGCGCTATTTGAAGTCGAGTCCGTGCACTGATTCTTCTTCGCGTCGACGTGGCAACGATCGTGACGAAAGGAGTGAGTCGCGTCGTCGTTATTCAGTGAAGCTGGAGGGACCGGGCGTTACTGCAAATTTCTACGGAGACACGTCAGAGGGTCTTGCAAAGCATCTTAGAGAAGAGGTACAGCACCTCAAAACGCAAGTCCGTGAGCTGGAGGCAAAGAATGCGAATCTGGAGAAGAAACTGGCTGTCTTTGAAGGCAAGCAATCGGAACAGAAGGAGGCAGAGGCTGCAAAAATGAGAGCACAGCAAGAGAATGAACTGCTACAGAAAATGATGCAGTGTTTGTCTTCAACGAAGCAGAAGTTGATTCCGCTTGAAGGTTCGTCTGCTTCCAATCCGTCTATCTGGAAAAGTACACTGTCAAGTGTGCTTTCAAATATCGGTATTGTTACAGTATGCATTACAAAAGTCTTTGTTTTCCAGTGCACTGTTTTAGATCAATGCCTTGCTCAGGAAGAAGGTACTGTCAAAAAAGGCGAATAATACGCAGTGAAGCTATAAATAGTTGCTAAGGGAAGCAACTCTCTCAGATAAGAAGTAAGAAAATTATGGAGTATGTTGTGTAGCTTTAGGCAAGCGTTCTTAGTCCTATCTACCTAGGTATACGATACTAGTGTACACATACGTAATGAACCCGATTGCAGTGCATTAGGCAAAGGAAAAAAGTTATAATCTGATAGGCTTAGACATGAGAAAAATTAGGGTCTCTACAAAATGTTGCACCGTCCTTTCTTCGGCGGCTTCTTGCACTGCATCCTCTTGTGCTCGTACGCAATGTAGACCACATGATCGAACAGCTCCTTCACCCCAACGAGAGTCAGAGCCGAACACTCCCCGTAGTAGACAGCGCGAATACTCCGAGAAATTCGCTTACCCATGTCCTCCTGGACGGGCGTATAGTGCTTGCTTCGATACAGTCGCACCGACGGATTTCTCTCGTACTCCTCCCGCAGATCCATCTGCAACCCGGCGACAATTATTGGCACCCCGCTGGCTGCGTGCAATTTCACTTCGGGATGCCAGCAATCTTCCACGTTATGCAACGACGACTGTCGTCCTATGTTAAAACATACGACGACGGCGTCCGCGTCTCGATACGATTCCGAACGCAATTTCTCGTAGCCTTCGAGCGCTCCCGTGTCGTGCACTTGAAGCATAATCGGCTCCTTGCCGATGCTCACGCAGCAATCGAACGTGTCGAAGACGGTAGGCGTGTAGTCGTCGACGTTGCAGCGCGTCTGATTCACGCTTGCGCGAATGAAACTCGTTTTGCCGCATCCCGTGTCGCCGGCGACGACGACCTTGAGAAAATTGGTGTTTTGCGTTCGCAATTGACTGTCTTCTAACGCTAAACAAGAAATTACGCTTAATCGACGTCAATCTGTGAGTTTTTGGTAGGTTTTTGAATTTCGCGCGCTTCGAGAGGGGGTTAGATCTAAGTGACGCATGCGCCTACCTCGCATCATTGATTGGGGTCGTTTGAGCGATATGGGCCTCTCGTTTCCAATCTGAACCGACGAAGCGTCGAGCGGCGACAAGGAATTTCGATCGGTTTCGAGAAGATGACGCAGATGACGCACGCTGTTCTGCTCGAGCCGAACGGAAACGCAGCGACCGTGAGCCGTATTGATCGCCTGCATCTTCTTCACGATGCTGCCTTTAGCCTGTTGAAGTATTGCAGCGAGACGATGCGCGATCAGCTCGTCATCTTCGGCCTGCTCGGCGCTGAAAGCGAATATGACGGGAGTTCGCTTGGCTAAGAAAAAAAACAACATGATCGACTAAACACTGGGAGGGTAAACAGTAAATACATTTGGATTCACGTCTTCTTGAAGTGGATGCGTAGCTGGATAGAAAAAAAAGGTAAGAAATACAGTGACAGTACGTAGGCCAATTCACAATATGACGTCATAAAATTTACTATACAAATACTTCCGGAAGTCTTCCGGAGTTATTAGTGACGTCAAATTAATTATGAATTGTTTGAATAGATTACCTGAATTCGGTGAGTTGGTCTGTGTTGTCGCTTTGCTGACTACTTATCGACGGTGTCCTATCCAAATCCGGCGTTGATTGTACATAGGCGGGAGGCGGCGTTGGATCATTGTTCCCAATACCCGACCTCGACTCGACTTCAGGCGGATCGTCTGGCCTATCAGAGCCAACCGACGGCTGTCGAAACAGAGTCGGCGGCGTGATAATGCGATGAGACGGCGACGTTCTGAATTCGACGTCTTCTGGCCGAGCTGCCGCCACTGCCGCCGGCGGCGGCGGCGACGTAACGACACCAGAATCGCGAACGACGAAAGATTCCTCCGCGCCGGCAAGCGATCGCGGTCGTTGCGTCATGGCAACGCCGCGACGATTCGAACGACGCGACCGATTCTTCGGCGAGTCTTCTCCGCCGTCGCGTTGACGACGCCACGCGCCGTCGGCATCCTGCTGCCATTTCGCATTTCTCGCCGCCGACTCTCGCGACTCGTCCGGCGACGGGGCCGCGCGAACGCGAACCGACGCGACGTCTCGCTTTCGCTGCGGCAACGACGTCGTTCGTCGCACGCGACGCGGACTCCGTCTCGGCGAGCGTCGTCCGTCGCTTCGATGGGCACTCGCCTGTCGTCGACTTTGATCGTCGACAATCGAATGATACAAGCTCGCCGCGCGCTCGTCCTCGTCCGACGGGTAAAACCATTTGGGATCGGGCACTGGACGTCGTCGAGGCTCCGTCGCCGTCGCCGGTTTGCTCGGTCTTCGGGGGGCCCATTCGCCTTCCGTGCTGCTACTAGTCGTCGTTTCTGGAGGAGCGTTATATTGTCTTGCTCCTCTTCCCTCTGCTATTCTTCGCGACGCCGATCCCGGTTCGCTGGGCGTGTTGTGCCCTCCGGTGCCGTACGATAAGAGTCGTTCCGGAAAGAGTCTGTCAATAGCCTTGGCGAGGTAAGGAAGAGTTAGGACAGTCGTGCGGCGAGTAAAACGAACTAATGCTCGTCTACCTGGAGTATATCAATTTGGTGGCCGACCGAGTGGACACCCAGGTAGGCGAGAAGCGCGTAGTCGAGTCGATACAAATTGGATCCCGTTATGTGGTGCCCTGTTCGAGGAGAGGGGAAGTCGATAGTTAGCTAGTAAATGCCGTGAACTAATTGGCTCCGTACTTCTAAAACTCTCGGCGTAGTCAGTGAAGTGGCGGGGAGAAAGCGAGAATATCCATTGAGCGACTTGTTCCGGTGTCCAATACTCCACTGGAACTAGGATAAAGGAAAGGAACTTAAGGGTGAGTGAATATTGAAGGCTATGTGCGAAACGAAAACAAAACGTCCATCAACTCTGTGTACCTGTTTTTCGCGCCGATCTCGGTTCGCGGTAGTGCTGAACTCGTCGCCACTCCTCTCTCTCCGACTCTGACGTTCCCGTCGGCGGTCGATCGTCCGAGTCGTCGCGGTAGAAAAAGCGACGACGATCGACCGCAGGGCTTCGCTTCGAATAGAAACTGCTCGGCTCCCTGCGACCTGAATAAGATAACGATACCGTCAGTTCTAGTTTTCGATACGAAAGCCCGTTGGTTTTGAATGGGGGGCGGGTGGGCGGCGTGCGTTTAGACGTGGGGACGCGCGGAAGTGTTTGTGCGCCCTCACTGGTAGAGTTCGTCTCGCTCGCACAACTATCTAAACTGACGGAAGACGGAAAGCAACGCCACTCGATGGCGCAGCGCACGACGCCACCGCTCTTCATGACTTTGATTTGAAAGTGAATGAGGTTCGTCAAGGACGACGATTTAGGGTCACACGCACTTCCTGTGCTCTAAGGTCATTAGCGATGTATTCGCATGCCAGTGGAGATGCAAAGGCAAACACAGCCCATCTTCAGGGTAACTTGTACGGCCTTCTTCGTCTCACCTTGTCTCGCACGTGGTCCGTAATCGTTTCGTGCCGCCGTCGCCGCCCTTTGCCTGTCCATCAGCGTTCCCTGTCTGCAACCGAGTTCCTAGGAAAGGCTATTATCAATGTTTGTTCTAATTCATGATGTGGCAAGACATTAGCCGCTTCGGCCTCTCCTCATGATTGTGTAACGAGGTTGCATGAAGAGAGCTGTGACGGAGTGGCGTCCCCCATGCATAATGCCCACCTTACGTCAACGAAGAAATGCCACGAGCAGCTGGGACAAAGTGAAACCCCTACCTATGCGCCTTTTCCCACCCCATTTATTCACGCGCATCCATCTAAAAGGAAGCGGTAGGGGTGAAATAGAATTACCCTATTAGTAGTGGTCGTTTGTCGTCGCCTGTCGCGCGGTACGAGAACCGAAGCCGTGAAAAGACGCAGGCAATGTCGAAGGCAAAACAAACACGTTTCAAACGGCCTCAAGCGAGTGCACGTGGCATCACCAGATCCACACAACGAACCCACGTAAATAAATATTAATAGACAAACATCGTCATTCTGTACTTAAAACCCTAAAGCTTTTATAGACACAAGAACAAATCTTCATGCAGGAATGTCATGTGGATTCATTGGCTTTCCTTCGATTGTAACCTGGACGTCTTCTACGGCCTCACCGCCTACCTGATCGACCAGTCTCTGCACTCGATCTCTGACCTCAGCAATGCTGGGCCTCAATTTCGGATCAACCTTCAGTATCCATTGAATCGTTTCAATGAAATCAGCCGAATAGGAAAACGCGACGTCACCTCCGCCGTCGATGACGTCAGGAAACCGAACTCGTCCGCTCCCCGCCGACGTCGCCGACCCGTCGAACGGACTCGTCCCATAGGCGAGCGCGTACATCGTGCAGCCGACGGACCACGTGTCCGTCTTCTCGGTGATCTCGCACTCGCTGGGCACTTCGAATAGTTCGGGCGCTCGATATTGGGCCGTGCACGTCTGCGCGCAGAGTTCCTGCACGGCTAGCGCTTCGGCGCGCGAGCGCACGACGACGCGCGCCTCGCTCGCGCTACCCAAGTCCATGAGAACGACGCCGAGCTGATCGTTGGTCAATAGGAGATTATGCGGTTTGACGTCACGATGAGCGATTGGCGGATCGAGGGCGTGGAATGCGGCGACCGCGTCGCAAAGGCACGCGACCCAGGCGAGTATGCGCCCCTCCGGTACGGGAATTCCGTTGCCGATGGAACGTTCGACTGCTTCCTGGGCGTTTCCTTTCGTGTAGTAGGGAAAGAGGAGAAATGCTTCGCTGTTGCCCAAAAGCGAAGATTTCGTTTCGTGAGCGAGCAGTTTCATGACGTGCGGGCAGTGTTTGATCGCTTCGTGATAGCCGATCTCGCGATTGGCCGCCTCTTCTTGTTCTGACACTTGAAGGAGCATCTTCTTTACGGCGAATTTGCGACTGCGGCCGTCTTCGACGAGATAGACAAACGAGAAGCCACCCTCGCCTATTTTGTTTACGATCCAGTATCGTTTGCGGTCGATCTTGATCGACGAGTAGAATAAACGTGCCAGAAAGCCACCCATTCCACCGACGTAGCGCGCGCGCGGTAGGCATGTCCGCTTTGTCCGCTTGTCCGCTGATTCGGGCGGATTCGGGCACGGATTGTGATTCGGGTCCGTGATAACCGCGTGTTGTTTGTGACTGTCCTGAATGGAACGACGTTGAGCTAGTGCCCCAAGACGATGGTCCCAATCCCGTCGTTCGAATCGCCTATTCCGAGTTGGAGAAATGTCCGTCCCTATGGCGGCACTCTCTCCTTTCAGCAGCGTTATTTGCACTGCTTTCGAGCTGTGCTGAAAGCGGGTGAAAGATTATAGAGCAGTGTCCGGGACAGGCGAGTTTCTCTCTTGTAAGCATAGGTTCGAATACAAACCCTGCATATCTTTGTATCGTGATATCGATCAAAAGTTAGGATTAAAAAAATGTCGTCTCCTAATGAAGAAACTTGACTGAGATGAAGTTGTCAGCGGGCTCCTATTTTCGCTTGAAGCTATGTCTGAATAAACTCAGTATACGACGCTTCTGCCATTGATTTGGGAGGCCGGCAAACTGGCGTCTCATTTTTTAATTAAGGTGTTCCATATTTGGTGCAGGACTACGGTTTTGCGTCACTAGAAACGTGATACATGCATTTGCATTAATTAATTAATTAATTAATTAAGCAGGCTCCTGGGTGCACAACTAATGGCCGACTCCTTAGGTTGCCGCTTGCAATTTTGTCATCCTACTACCGACGGTTTTCTCCGATATAGCGCTGACAAACTTTTGCTGACGAAACATGTCTCGGGTACCTGGAATGATCACTCGAAAATTCATGGATGTGAGGAAAAGTGGTGTTGAAAGAAGTACGGTGCGGTGCGCATGCGAAAGCAGAAATAACGCGGATATGTTCAATCATAGATGTAATAGAGACTGGTTCAACCGGAATTTTTCTATTTTTTTGAGTAGAGGAATTTCTTCCTCCAGTTTCCAGATTTCCCGCCTGCTGCCTGCCGCCAACGTTTCCACATCCCCACCTCCGGAAACAAACGGGTACAGTATCCCCTTCAGGGGCTCCAATAAAACACCAGCTCTAAAACCACAAAATTGAGTCTTGCATAAAATTGCGTGTGCGTCAGTAAATACAAACGCGTGAGCTAATCTGTATGATTGAGGAAGAGGAGAGTGCTTGGTGATAATTCCATCCATCGTCATCATCAAGTACTCTCCTCTTTGTCACTTCACGTTGCACACTGCTTTATATTTCATTGATACACCTGCAATTTCAGGCAAGACTAATCGAGACATTTTTTCCGACAAAAACCTGTTTTAGACTCATCCGTTCTCCGGATTCATCCGGCTTCGGATTCATCCGGTTTGGGCTCTAGCCAGTTTTGAATGCATCCGGTATTTGGATTTGGCCAGAAAAGCTAAAGCTCTTGTAGCGAACGAAGATCAAGCTATACAGTGTGATAGTACAGCTTCATACAACTACTGCTAAAACTATGTAGAAACAGCAACAGTTCGTGCACACGACGCAGACAAGCTGAATTCAAAACCGCAGCCCGGATGAATTCCAAACCGGATGAATTCCAAACCGGATGAATTCCAAACCGGATGAATCTTACAAACCGGTAGGTGCTGCACCACAGGAGTTCATTCACGTTGCTACTCAGCATTCTAACGTTTCGTGACTCAAAAGAGCCTAAATATGCTTTCACGACTCGCGCCTCTTCTTCTAACAGCGTTTGTTTTTCTGCAGACGTCAGATGCCTCCTGCTCTAAAAGTATGTTGTTTTAATTAGCCGGTTCTGTTGTCAACTTTTCTTTGATTTCAGAATGCTTTGGAACTCTCTGCAGCTCTCATGAATCGAACGTCATTCGAGGAACGGACTGCTTAGGTAGCGGCCATTATAACGCTCCACGTGGCGATAGGTATACTGTACTATAAAGCTCCGCCGCAGCAGACACCAGACCCTATTTTTGTAGACTTCACAAAGGTGTAGACATTTTGTGTCGTCCGGGAAGCGACGTTCGCGCACCGTTTTCGGCAAACGTTGTAAGGATAAGCAAGCCTTACAGTGACAACGACGGGCGTCACAACAACGGTCTTTTGCTGCAGGGAACGGGACAGTGGTCAAGTAAGAAACGTGAAAAGAGTGAAAACGAGAATTTAGGAAGACGTTTTTTAAATTCTCAGGCTATAGTGTAAAAATGTGGTATTTTACTCCATCTGTTTCTCCCGGAAGTTCCGTTTCAAAAGGACAGAAAATTGGAACTAGCGAAAGATGGCCTAGTGACTGTATTTCACAGCATATTCACCTTGAAATGGAAGACCAATCGGACCCAACAAAATTCGTATGCTAGAAGACATTGTGCATGACTTGCTCGCGACTCTTCTTCTAACAGCGTTTGTTTTTCTGCAGATGTGCTCTAGTATGTTGTTTTAATTAGCCGGCTCTGTTGTCAACTTTTCTTTGATTTCAGAATGCTTTGGAACTCTCTGCAGCTCTCATAAATCGAACGTCATTCGAGGAACGGACTGCTTAGGTAGCGGCCATTATAACGCTCCACGTGGCGATAGGTATATACTGTACTATAAAGCTCCGCCGCAGCAGACACCAGACCCTATTTTTGTAGACTTCACAAAGGTGTAGACATTTTGTGTCGTCCGGGAAGCGACGTTCGCGCACCTTTTTCGGCAAACGTTGTAAGGATAAGCAAGCCTTACAGTGACAACGACGGGCGTCACAACAACGGCCTTTTGCTGCAGGGAACGGGAAAGTGGTCAAGTAAGAAACGTGAAAAGAGTGAAAACGAGAATTTAGGAAGACGTTTTTTAAATTCTCAGGCTATAGTGTAAAAATGTGGTATTTTACTCCATCTGTTTCTCCCGGAAGTTCCGTTTCAAAAGGACAGAAAATTGGAACTAGCGAAAGATGGCCTAGTGACTGTATTTCACAGCATATTCACCTTGAAATGGAAGACCAATCGGACCCAACAAAATTCGTATGCTAGAAGACATTGTGCATGACTTGCTCGCGACTCTTCTTCTAACAGCGTTTGTTTTTCTGCAGATGTGCTCTAGTATGTTGTTTTAATTAGCCGGCTCTGTTGTCAACTTTTCTTTGATTTCAGAATGCTTTGGAACTCTCTGCAGCTCTCATAAATCGAACGTCATTCGAGGAACGGACTGCTTAGGTAGCGGCCATTATAACGCTCCACGTGGCGATAGGTATATACTGTACTATAAAGCTCCGCCGCAGCAGACACCAGACCCTATTTTTGTAGACTTCACAAAGGTGTAGACATTTTGTGTCGTCCGGGAAGCGACGTTCGCGCACCTTTTTCGGCAAACGTTGTAAGGATAAGCAAGCCTTACAGTGACAACGACGGGCGTCACAACAACGGCCTTTTGCTGCAGGGAACGGGAAAGTGGTCAAGTAAGAAACGTGAAAAGAGTGAAAACGAGAATTTAGGAAGACGTTTTTTAAATTCTCAGGCTATAGTGTAAAAATGTGGTATTTTACTCCATCTGTTTCTCCTGGAAGTTCCGTTTCAGAAGGACAGAAAATTGGAACTAGCGAAAGATGGCCTAGTGACTGTATTTCACAGCACATTCACCTTGAAATGGAAGACCAATCGGACCCAACAAAATTCGTATGCTAGAAGACATTGTAACTTGCCACCTTAGCATAGACGTATGTACTGGCATGCATGTGAGGCTCGAACGCTTTCTGTAACTGATTAGCATACAAGTTTGTCTCTGTCATCCTCTCATGCGAAAAGTCTGCAGTAACCTCAAGGCAGTGCCGTAACAATACGCATGTCGGATTCCGATTCTGACCTCGGCATCGATAGCCACGCGTTGTTTCGCGACCGTCCTGAGTGGAACGACGTTCAGCCAGTGCCTCAAGACGATGGCCCCAATCCCGTCGTTCGAATCGCTTATTCGGAGAAATGTACGTCGCTATGTCCGCACTCTCTCCTTTCAGCAGTCTCATTTGCACAGTTCAAGACTGCTTCGACTACTTTCGAGCTGTACTGAAAGCGGGTGAACGCAGTGAGCGCGCGCTCGAGCTAACGGGAGTAGCAGCGAACCTAAACCCGGCCAACTACACAGTTTGGTATCGAAGCACAGGAAATAGGAATAGGGACTTTATACATACATACATGTACGTGTATAGGCACTATCGACGCATTCTTCTCAAAGCCTTGGACAAAGATCTCGAGGAGGAGAAAAAGTTCGTCTCAAGCATCATTGACTGGGAACCGAAAAATTATCAAGTCTGGTAAAGAGAAATTCATTTCTTCTATATTACATTAGCAACGTTATCACTAAAAACTCTTGAGGTACCATCGACGTATTGTCATTGGATGGAGCGGAGACGCTTCGAACGAGCTCGATTTCACCGAAGAAATCTTAGAAAAAGACGCAAAGAATTATCACGCGTGGGGACATCGTCAGTGGATTCTGAAAGAATTTAAATTGTGGGATGACGAACTTCAATACGTAGACATGTAGGAGAAAATGGAGGAGAAATTTAGAATCACTCATTAGCTATCGTGTTCGTTTAGTTTACTTAAAGAAGACCTGAGAAACAACTCCGCGTGGAATCAGCGTTATTTTGTTATCGTTAACACGAGCGGATTCAGCGAGGAAGTAGTCGCACGCGAAGTCAAGTAACGAGAAACGTAACTATGCACAGTCAGTGTGGAAATATGTATGCTTTAGGTATACTTTGGATTTTATAAGAAAAGCTCCAAACAACGAGAGCGCGTGGAATTATTTATCAGGGTTTGTGGCTCTTGGAATATATTTGTTCCCTTTGAGTTGGAGCTTCTACTTCTTTTTAGTGTTTTGATTGGACGCAGTCGGAGTTCATTTCCTGGGCTCAAGGACGCTTGCTTGGAGATGAAGGCCAATCACATTCAGTCTCCCTATCTTTATTCGTTCCTTGCTGAGATTTATGAAGAGGAGTCTGCAAGAAATAGTGACAGTTACGCCTTGGCACTTGAGGTAGAATTTCAATAGGTAAACAGAACGTTGCTAAAATTGATTTTTTAGATCTACAGTAAATTGGCTACTGATGTCGATACAATTCGAGCCAAATATTGGATGTATAGAGCAAAGCGACTCAAACAGAAAATCGAAGCATTGGCCGAGCTGGAAGCAGAAGAAGAGAACGACGAGAAACAAGAACGTAGCACATAAACCACGCCAAGACCGTTATTATTGGGGGAGTATCTGGGGAGTATCTTAGCGTACGTTGCTTTGAAAGGAATGTACTGTACACACCAACGCGTAGGTGGTTGCGGATGGTTGCGGATAGCTGTTGCGGATTGGTAGTCGTTCATGGGGAAAATCAGCTTCGTCGATCCGGTCCTATTCTTCTATATGTTCGCTCTCTATTTCGAATCGATGTGGACGCCGGAGTTCGTCGAGGAGGCAGCCTATCGTCACTACAACGTTCGTCCGCCAAACGAAACGAACTCGAGCTGCGTTTCCAACGCCAACGCAAGCCAGCAAAATAGCAGTTCTTCCACGCAAAAAGCCGAAGCGCTCGCCTCCGACTGGCTCCTCTACATCTCGCTCTCCTC
Source organism: Oscarella lobularis (assembly GCF_947507565.1). Classification (NCBI taxonomy): domain Eukaryota; kingdom Metazoa; phylum Porifera; class Homoscleromorpha; order Homosclerophorida; family Oscarellidae; genus Oscarella; species Oscarella lobularis. The sequence goes on along the minus strand of NC_089177.1, from coordinate 880,491 downwards.
CAACATACCGGCCGTCGTGCTAGCACTTCTCGTCGGCGGATTTTCCGATCGATACGGACGACGCATGCTCATCGTCGTCCCGTCAATCGGCGCCGCCACCGAAGCCCTACTATTCATCGTCGTCATGGCAACCAATCTTCCCCTCGAATATCTCCTCATCGGAAACACGATACAGGGTTTCACCGGCGGCGGAACGACTCTCTTCATGGCCGTCTTTTCTTACGCCGCCGACGTCACGCCGACGAACAATCGCACGTGGCGACTCGGCGTGCTCGAGTCGATGACGTTTATCGGCGGCTGCTTGGGTCAATTGCTTGGCGGCGTTTGCGTAGAGCACGCTAGTCCGTACATCGTCGTCGGCATAGCAGCCGGCTGTCATTTTTTCAATATCTTCTACGTTGGAGTGTGTCTCGAGGAAGCGGCGGCGGCGAGTGAAGTCGTTTCGGGGGAAGACGAACACGAGCGGCTGCATAAAGTGCAAAATGACTCTATCGACGAAGTCGATGTTTCTCCTCGCGTTTGTTCTCCGAGGAAAATCTTTTCCTTTGTTGAGGTTTTTGTTGCTACGGATAATCGACGTCCGCGCTGGTTACTCGTGACCGTCTACGCCGTCTTCGGTCTATACACGCTGGTCGTCTTTGGAATAGGCGACGTTCAGTATCTCTATCTGACGAATTTGCCCCTGTGCTGGACGCCGTCCTTGATTGGCTATTTCAGCGCGTTTCGCTACGTGACCGGATGGTTTGCGGCGCTTATTCTCGTACCCGTTTTTTCGAAATTTCTTCACTTTCGCGATACTACCGTTGTTCTCGTAGCAATGCTCACCATGGCTCCGTCGCTCGTCGTGGAAGCGTTTGCGACCAAGTCGTGGGTCATGTTTCTTGTGCCCGTCATCGGAATATGCGGCGGGGCGACGCAGCCCGTTCTTCGTTCAATGATGTCGAAGTTGGCTGGAAAGGATCGTCAGGGCGCTCTCTTTTCGGCTGTTGCGTCTCTTGAGACTGCAGTCACTCTGTTCGGATCGTCGATATTTAATCCTCTCTATGGAGCATTGGTCCAGAAGGACGTATCGCTCTTTCCTGAGAATGGGGCTGCTTTGTGTTTCTTTATTATGGCCTGCATCTTGTTGCTACCCGTTGCAATAATAGTGTAAGTGACCTCAATTTATGCAATGGATAAAAAATGCTTCATGTATTGTCTATAGGCCTGTTCACGTATATAGCGTGAGCAACGGCTTTGGAATCAGGCGCGAAGTCGAAGGTGAATGCTACTAAGTGAATTGATTTTGCATTGTGTTTTATTCTTGGATTACATTTCTACATGACGTGGACGGTACACGCGAGCGTCACACGCGCGCTACCGATGTGTGTTTGCGAGTGAATTTTTTTGCCACAGCTGGACCTAAACCTTTCCTCATCCCCCCGAGAAGAAATGAGCCAGACGACCGAATCAAATGGGACGACCGTCATCGACGCGCTACCAAGCGAACAAGACGAAAAACCCGACGTTTCGACGAAGGAATCGGATCTCGCCGAAGCGATCGCCGGCAGCGATCGTTCAACCCGCGCCGAATCATCCACGACCTTCAAAGCCCTAGTCGCCGTCGCGTTCACCGCCTTTCTCGTCGCGACACCAACATCCGTCGTTTTGACGAAAGTCAAGGGAAAATTCGAATACCACTCCCACTCGGCCGTTTTTCTCATCGAACTCGGAAAACTGATCGTCTCGTCTATAGCGATCGTCGTCCGAAGGCCGTCGTTCGACGGCGTCAACATCCGCAGTGCCGTAATCACGGCCGTTCCGGCGTTGGTATACATGCTAGGTAATAATTTGCACTACGTAATCCTATTGCACGCGAATCCGGCGAGCATCAACGTCATCGCCAACGTGCGTTTGATCTTGCTCGCCCTTTCCTATCGTATAGTCTTGGGTCGATCCATATCGATCGCACGATATTGGGCGATGGTTGGGTTGCTCGTGGGCGTGGTGCTTTCTCAATTGAAACCCGATTTTACGTTTTCCGTTACCGCCTTCGGCGTCGTTCTGGTGCTCATTAAATGCGTAATTTCCGTCATTGGCGGGATTTTTTCTGAGCTCGTTTTCAAGCATCATCAAAGCGATTTTTATGTTCTAAGCGTGCAAATGTACGCGTGGGGATTATTTCTAAATGCGGCCGGATTAGTGTACGAAACGAAATCGCCGCTGAGAGACGTCGTTCAGACGTTTTTCGTCGGCTTTCGGTTGATCGTGTGGCTGTCGATACTCATTAGTATCTGTGCCGGCATATTGACTGGCGCCATCATGAAACATCTCGATAACATTGGCAAAGTGTTTTGCACATCGGTTGCCAGTATTTTTCTCGGCATACTGGCTTGTTATGCGTTCGTAACGGAATTCCAGATGACGTGGATGTTCCTCGCGGGAGCTACTGTCATCGGTATCAGTTCGTACATTTACTCGATTGAGAAAGTGCCAGATAGCTGGGCACGTTTATTCAAATCTGCATCCGAGGATATTGCAGAACGTTAGCATAAAACAAAAAATCAAATATCTAGATTATTTGGAAACGTTTATAAACAATACATAGAGAGACTTACTTTCAAACCGCGTAAGCTAGTCGGCTTTAGGATACTGAACCACAGATTCATACGGTTGAAGGTAACGGGCGACTAATTGATTGTACAGGGTAGACTTGATAGAAAACCACATGCAATGGCTAGAAAGAAAAAGTGCGGAGCAGGCGTCGCACAAACACACCAATCATTTTCGCAAAGCCAGTCACATTAAGCTTAGTTCATAGAGAGGTCCGGCGACTTTGGTAGGCTTTACTTTTTGTTATTTCTAATATTGCCTCGTATTTCGGCGTCGTCAGATCGGATATATCGTCGGTCGCACCCCAACACCCGTACCGCGAATAGGCGCCGCACAACGAGAAATAATTATAAATGTCGCCGGGTCGCGGCAAGCCGAACCAATTGTCGAGCACGTCGTCGACGACGATCTGCTTCATGCCCGCATTGCGTTGGGCTTCGATGCGATTTCCGATGTTCGTTGTATTGCCCACTTTCATTCCGGGGCCCGCTTCGTACGCGGCTAGTTTGAGGCCCCACACGCTGGCAATTTCGCCGATTTCGAGCGTTTTCGCGTAGCCGCTATCGCTGCTGTTTTTTATTGCGGCGAGAATCTGCTGAACGTTTGCGTTCGCCGGCGCGTCCGAATCGCTGTAATAGTGCGTCTGGGCGACGCCGTAGAAGTACTTGTTGGGCGGCCCGTAGAACTGATTAGCCCAATTGAGAATTTCGTCGTAGTGAGCCGGAAAGATAGTCCATTCGGCGAAGATAGGCAATACGCGTCGACCCAGCGTGCCCGTACCGAAAACGTTTTCGAATATGCGACCGATTTCGATGAGACGCAGGGCGTGATTTCGTCGAGCCATGACCTCTTGATCGGTCGTATTAAACGCAATCGGTATCGACTTGTCGTGCTTGGTGCGATCGACGGCATTGAGCTTGTTCCAGATGTACTGGGAGAAGCCAAAGTTCCACACTTCGTTGCTGTGTTCTACGTAGATTTTGAGGTTGTTATTGAGCCCCTTGTTATTAGTGTACGAGTTTCCCGATTTGAGTAGCATTGCTAGCTGGTATGTATACGAATTTTGATCCTTTTCGCATTGTGGGGTCGGATAGGGTAGACATCCGCTTGCCGATACTGGGATGTTAATCCAGATATCTTTATTGACTTCGTTCGCTAGCAGTATTACGTATTCCCAAGCCCATCCGTTTTTTCCCGGTCGTAGATCAGACCAACCCGTTTGAGTCATGTCATCGGGCATAGATCTCTGGTCCCATTCGAATATGTGATTTCCTTTGTCGCCGTAATACCCGGCTTTGTAGTTGGTACCCGTTATTCCCATAAAGCGCATGTGATCGAAGGGAGCTAGAGCTTTGATAAAATCGGGCGTAAAGAGAGTTGGATTTTTGCTGTCGCAGTAGGGCGCGATAATGCTGACGTTTGTCACGCCGCTGCCTTTGGGAGAAGCGGGGGTGCGTTGGGTATTTGAAAAATTAAGCACCATCAATGCTTCTCCCTTGGGCAGCGTTATATCGGCCGTCGTTGTATTGGTGCTGTTGTCAAATTTCATGTTCTCGATATTTCCCGAGAATGACGAATCGGCACTCGTAATGTTAGCCATCCCAATGAATGAGAGTTTCCACGGCGCGTCGCTCAAGTGAGCGGGTATTCGCTTTTCTGGATCGTCGATGGGCGGAGCCCAGGCAAAGGCCGGACGAAGATCAAAAACGACTAATTTTCCGTCTGCCATTGGCCAACCGTTTGAATCTGTTGGAACGTTCGTGCCCTTGGAGTCGGTGAAGGGACGCGCTTCTTTGACGACGTCGCAGAATGCGGGCGGACGCGAGCCGACTTCAACGCCAAGCGACGCCGAGGTTGGGGGTGGTGGAAAGTCAGACGATGCTGCACTTATAAGGGAGACAGAAAAGGCCAAATAGACGTAAAGGGCCATGGGTCTACGTACTCAATAACTGGTGCACGTGCACTGATTGATGCCACGGTAACAGATTCCATTTACCTGACGCGCTGGGGACTCATGAGTCAAGACTACAAGTTTGACTCGAAATACGGTGGAATCTCCGGCTACGATCAGGATTGCATGATCATTGCTTCGTTCGGCAACCACGCCGACCCGTCCGTGCACCGGAGACGCAAGTTTGAGGATGAAGACGTGAAAAACAACGAGATTCCGCACGCACACGCTCGCGACGACGTTTCCATCGTCAAGTATCGTCTCAGTCGCGATTCGCATCGCACCGTAACGACCGTGCTCGTCGACGAGCCGGAAAACGAACGCGACAAGAATCGATACGTTGAAGAGATTGAGCTCTTTTTAGAACGCTGCGAAAAGCCAGGAGGTAAGGGGTCGAACTCCAGTATATTGACGTCATATAAGCGTTGCCAACGCAGCAACGATATGGTACATGGGTCATGGGCAAGACGGATCTGGGGACTGGTGCTTTCGTGGTGGATTTCTCACGTTTCGGGAACTCCTTTCAATTTACATTAAACTATTTCGCGGTAAAATTCTGACGCTCGTCATAGATTCTCCCTGTTCGGGCCAATGGGCTTATGCGCTGATCGAAGAATTGGATCGACTTGAAGTGCCAGCATGCGGACACAAAGCAATTCAACGAGGAATTCTTGTGAAAATCTTTGCGTCCTGCCAGCGGCACGAAATACCTCGTGAACGTTTCTATTCAGTTGACGGATGTATGATTGAAGATCGCGGCTTGGTATTTTTTGGTCTCGGTTCGACGCTTTCCAGCGGCAACGACTGGGAGCAGCACCCGGTTCATGTGAATACAACGCGTTTGTCGTGCATGCGTAAGGACACAGCTAAGTGCCGAGCTGTCAAGCATCAAGAGTGGAAGTGGAAAGATAAAATCAGTGGAGAAACTAGTTCGCGCGTGTATTTGGTGCGTGGAACAGACTGCGGTCGACCGGCATGGCACTACGTCTTGCTTCGAGCTGATCCAGACAATGCAAAGGAGTTTCATACTCGTATTGCAAAGGGGACAGTGGACGTCGCTGATTTTGGCATTGTATTGGCTAGCGGATGGGGCGATGACCCACCCGAAGATGTTAAACAACAACTTAGAATTAGCATACGCTAAAAAGCGCCTTAGAGCTCCTTTTAGAGCTCCTCAATAGAGCCTGCCAGAGCCCGCCTTTGTAACTCGCCAAGGGGCTTAGCGCGCACTAAGTTTTAACAAGATGTCCGTTGCTGCCTTTGGCCCGCTGGGCCTCGATGATCGCCTACTAAAAGTCCGTTTGGCACATTTTTAGCGCTATCACACACACATAGGTGTTGTACAGGCAGTTTCTCGGCTTGGCTGGTCAAAAACGACGCCGATTCAAGCAAAATCGATTCCGCTTGCACTCGCCGGCAAAGACGTTCTCGTAAAGGCGAAAACGGGCTCGGGAAAGACTGCAGCGTAAGAGCAGAAGTCAAGTATACAGTAAAGATCTCATCGAAAGCAACAGATACGCGATTCCGATCGTTCAAGCGATTCTGGAAGCGAAAAAGGCAAGGCATACCACGTAGGTAGCTTTATGTGATCCTGTTGTATCTAGCACTCTGCTAAGAGGGCCACGCGTGCTCTGGTCTTAGTCCCAACGAAAGAACTTTGCAAACAGGCTACAAAAAACCTCAAAGTTTGTAAAAAAAGATATGTGAGTTCAAATTTGAAATGAAATACGTTAGGAGTTGACGATGGCCTGCTCAAAGTTAGTCCGCGTGGTAGAAGTATCAAGTCAAAGCGGAACAGAGACACTGAGGTAATGAGCCAGCAAACACCTTTGCTCTGCATGACTGGTCTCTCCTCTACAGGGTCATCTTGGCTGATTGTCCGGACATTGTCGTGGGTACCCCTAGTCGAGTTCTTGCTCATTTGCAAGCAAAGGTGATAGATAATAAGGTCTCGTTGCTATGACAGCTGATGAATCTTATTAGACGATGTCAATTAAAGATTCTCTCAGTATGCTTGTTATTGATGAAGCTGATTTGGTTTTCTCGTTTGGATACAAAGATGACTTGGAAGCTTTGACGAGGCACTTGCACTCTCATCTCGACTAAATTCCCAATATATAGCGCTCTTCCTGCAGTTTTTTGCCCAAGATTTGCCAGACATTCTTGATATCTGCCACACTAAGTGAAGTCAGTGGATGTGGCACTCAATTTTAAGAATGCATGTACGCACTTGTCTTCTAGGATGTTGAACTGCTGAAGAAATTGGTACTTCACAATCCCGTCTCCGTTTCTTTGGACGAGGAAGAACTGAAAAAAGAGCAAGCCCAATTAGCTCAATACCATATAAGGCATTAAATGAATATTCACTAATGCGGTACATGGTAGCTATTTTTCTCTAGGTGTCAACCTGATGACAAATTTCTGCTGCTTTGTGCTCTTCTAAAACTCAAGTACTCTCATTATGTCATTTCCTTAGTATCAGTTCCAAGCTCTTCCTTTTGTCTAGACTGCTTCGTGGCAAGACGATACTGTTTGTTAATAGCGTCGATCGGTGTTATAGGTAAGAGAGAGCAGGCGGCCAACCTTCTCTCAAATGAAAGTCAATTAATTGCCAGATTAAAATTATTTATGGAGCAATTTGGGATTCCTGCATGTTTATTAAATCCGGAACTGCCTCAAAACTCGAGGTTTGTTTTGCGAAAAAGTAGAGGTTGATTTGGACTGATCTCATCTCGTAGGTGTCACGTAGTAGATCAGTTTAACCGCGGTGTGTACGATTACATAATTGCGTCAGATGAAATGAGTGCTCCATCAGACAAGAGTCGTAAGACTAAAAGGTGGGCTCCGGAATTGAAAGCAATGTGTACGTTCTTAAAAAATATTTTAGGAAGAAGAGTAGTGATAAGGAGTATGGCATAGCGAGAGGAATCGACTTCTTAGGTAGAAAGATCCGCTACTTTGCTTGACGTTTCCTTTACTCGTTTTACACTAGGCGTTGAAAATGTATTAAATTTTGATTTGCCAACGACTGCCAGCGCTTATGTTCACCGTGTTGGAAGGCACGAAAGGAGATAACCTATTCTTCTAATGACGTCATTGCTGGGCTTTAGAACTGCACGTGGAATGGAATATGGGAGTGCTTTGTCGTTCGTTTGCTCTGGTGAAGAGGAAGAGATTCTGAAGAAAGCGGAGGAAAAATTGAGCGGCGGAAAAGGTATCAATTGATGATTGATTTCTTCTCGTTGTTTGAATGTTGCCTAGATCCAGTGCGTCCGTACGAGTTTGATATGGCTGAAATCGAAGGATTTCGATATAGAGTCAACGTATGGCACTTTTTTCTATACTCCAAATGAGTCCACTAGATGACACGCCGTTCTTTTAGGATGCTCTGAAGATTGTCACACGAGCTGCCGGTACGTAAAAGTATCAAAATTTAAACTAATGAAAAGACGCGTTCTCTAAGTCCGGGAAGCCCGACTGAAAGAAATTCGCACAGAGCTTCTAAATTCAGAAAAGCTAAAAGTTTGCATTTGAAATCAAAGTTTAGGCCCTCAATTTTATATTTAGGCTCTTAGAATCAAAGTTTAGGCCCTCAATTTAATATTTAGGCTCTTAGAATCAAAGTTTATGCCCTCAATTTTATATTTAGGCTCTAAGAATCAAAGTTTAGGCCCTCAATTAAATATTTAGGCTCTTACAATCAAGGTTTAGACTCTCAATTTTATATTTAGTCCTTTAGAATTAAAGTTTAGGCCCTCTATTTTATATTTAGTTCTTTAGAATCAAAGTTTAAGCCCTCAATTTTATATTTAGGCCCTTAGAATCAAAGTTTAGGCCCTCAATTTTATATTTTGGCTCTTAGAATCAAAGTTTAGGCCAACAATTTTATATTTAATCTCTTAGAATCAAAGTTTAGGCCCTCAGTTTAATATTTAAGCTCTTAGAATCAAAGTATAGGCCCTGAATTTAATATTTAGGCTCTTAGAATCAAGTTTTAGGCCCTTACTTTTATATTTAGGTCATTAGAGTCAAAACTTAGGCCCTCAAATTTATATTTAGGCCTTTGGAATCAAAGTTTAAGCCCCCAATTTTATAATTAGGCTCTTAGAATCAAAGTTTAGGCCCTCAATTTTATATTTAGTCCTTTAGAATCAAAGTTTAGGCCCTTAGTTTAATATTTAAGCTCTTAGAATCAAAGATTAGGCCCTGAATTTAATATTTAGGCTCTTAGAATCAAGGTTTAGGCCCTAACTTTTATATTTAGGTCATTAGAGTCAAAACTAAGGCCCTCAAATTTATATTTAGGCCCTTGAAATCAAAGTTTAGGCCCCCAGTTTTATAATTATACTCTTAGAATCAAAATTTAGGCCCTCAATTTTATACTTAGGCTCTTAGAATCAAAGTTTAGGCCCTCAATTAAATATTTAGGCTCTTAGAATCAAGGTTTAGGCCCTCAATTTTATATTTAGTCCTTTAGAATCAAAGTTTAGGCCCTCAATTTAATATTTAGGCTCTTAGAATCAAGGTTTAGGCCCTTAATTTTATATTGAAGCCCTCAGAATCAAAGTTTAGGCCCCTTTTTTTTATATTTAGGACCTTAAAATCAAAGTTTAGGCCCTCAATTTTATATTTAGGCTCTTGGAATCAAAGTTTAGGCCCTCAATTTAATATTTAAGCTCTTAGAATCAAAGTTTAGGCCCTCAATTTTATATTTAGGCTCTAAAAATCAAAGTTTACGCCCTCAATTAAATCTTTAGGCTCTTAGAATCAAGGTTTAGGCCCTCAATTTTATATTTAGTTCTTTAGAATCAAAGTTTAACCCTCAATTTTATATTTAGGCTCTTAGAATCAAAGTTTAGGCCCTCAATTTTCTATTTAGGCTCTTAGAATCAAAGTTTATGCCCTCAATTTTATATTTAGGTTATTAGAGTCAAAACTTAGGCCCTCAAATTTATATTTAGGTCCTTGGAATCAAAGTTTAGGCCCCCAATTTTATAATTAGGCTCTTAGAATCAAAGTTTAGGCCCTCAATTTTATATTTAGTCCTTTAGAATCAAAGTTTAGGCCCTCAGTTTAATATTTAAGCTCTTAGAATCAAAGATTAGGCCCTGAATTTAATATTTAGGCTCTTAGAATCAAGGTTTAGGCCCTTACTTTTATATTTATGTCATTAGAGTCAAAACTAAGGCCCTCAAATTTATATTTAGGCCCTTGGAATCAAAGTTTAGGCTCCCAATTTTGTAATTAGGCTCTTAGAATCAAAATTTAGGCCCTCAATTTTATATTTAGGCCCTTAGAATCAAAGTTTAGGCCCTCAATTAAATATTTAGGCTCTTAGAATCAAGGTTTAGGCCCTGAATTTTATATTTAGTCCTTTAGAATCAAAGTTTAGGCGCTCAATTTTATAATTAGGCTCTTAGAATCAAAGTTTAGGCCCTCAATTTTATATTTAGTCCTTTAGAATCAAAGTTAAGCCCTCAGTTTAATATTTAAGATCTTAGAATCAAGGTTTAGGCCCTCAATTTTATATTTAGTCTTTTGGAATATAATTTTAGGCCCTCAATTTTATATTTAGTCCTTTGGAATATAATTTTAGGCCCTCAATTTTATATTTAGGCCCTAAGAATCAAAGTTTAGGCCCTCAATTTAATATTTAGGCTCTTAGAATCAAATTTAGGCCCTCAATTTTATATTTAGTCCTTTAGAATCAAAGTTTAGGCCAACAATTTTATATTTAGGTCCTTAGAATCAAAGTTTAGGCCCTCAATTTTATATTTAGGCTCTTGGAATCAAAGTTTAGGCCCTCAATTTAATATTTAAGCTCTTAGAATCAAAGTTTAGGCCCTCAATTTTATATTTAGGCTCTTAGAATCAAAGTTTAGGCCCTCAGTTTAATATTTAAGCTCTTAGAATCAAAGATTAGGCCCTGAATTTAATATTTAGGCTCTTAGAATCAAGGTTTAGGCCCTTACTTTTATATTTATGTCATTAGAGTCAAAACTAAGGCCCTCAAATTTATATTTAGGCCCTTGGAATCAAAGTTTAGGCTCCCAATTTTGTAATTAGGCTCTTAGAATCAAAATTTAGGCCCTCAATTTTATATTTAGGCCCTTAGAATCAAAGTTTAGGCCCTCAATTAAATATTTAGGCTCTTAGAATCAAGGTTTAGGCCCTGAATTTTATATTTAGTCCTTTAGAATCAAAGTTTAGGCGCTCAATTTTATAATTAGGCTCTTAGAATCAAAGTTTAGGCCCTCAATTTTATATTTAGTCCTTTAGAATCAAAGTTAAGCCCTCAGTTTAATATTTAAGATCTTAGAATCAAGGTTTAGGCCCTCAATTTTATATTTAGTCTTTTGGAATATAATTTTAGGCCCTCAATTTTATATTTAGTCCTTTGGAATATAATTTTAGGCCCTCAATTTTATATTTAGGCCCTAAGAATCAAAGTTTAGGCCCTCAATTTAATATTTAGGCTCTTAGAATCAAATTTAGGCCCTCAATTTTATATTTAGTCCTTTAGAATCAAAGTTTAGGCCAACAATTTTATATTTAGGTCCTTAGAATCAAAATTTAGGCCCTCAATTTTATATTTAGGCCCTTAGAATCAAAGTTTAGGCCTTCAATTTTATATTTAGGCTCTAAGAATCAAAGTTTAGGCCCTCAATTAAATATTTAGGCTCTTAGAATCAAGGTTTAGGCCCTGAATTTTATATTTAGTCCTTTAGAATCAAAGTTTAAGCCCTCAATTTTATATTTTGGCTCTCAGAATCAAAGTTTAGGCCCTCAATTTTATATTTTGGCTCTTAGAATCAAAGTTTAGGCCAACAATTTTATATTTAATCTCTTAGAATCAAAGTTTAGGCCCTCAGTTTAATATTTAAGCTCTTAGAATCAAAGTATAGGCCCTGAATTTAATATTTAGGCTCTTAGAATCAAGGTTTAGGTCCTTACTTTTATATTTAGGTCATTAGAGTCAAAACTTAGGCCCTCAAATTTATATTTAGGTCCTTGGAATCAAAGTTTAGGCCCCCAGTTTTATAATTATGCTCTTAGAATCAAAATTTAGGCCCTCAATTTTATATTTAGTCCTTTAGAATCAAAGTTTAGGCCTTCAATTTTATATTTAGGTCCTTAGAATCAAAGTTTAGGCCCTCAATTTTATATTTAGGCCCTTAGAATCAAAGTTTATGCCCTCAATTTTATATTTAGGCTCTAAGAATCAAAGTTTAGGCCCTCAATTAAACATTTAGGCTCTTACAGTCAAGGTTTAGACTCTCAATTTTATATTTAGTCCTTTAGAATTAAAGTTTAGGCCCTTAATTTTATATTTAGGCTCTTAGAATCAAAGTTTAGGCCAACAATTTTATATTTTGGCTCTTAGAATCAAAGTTTAGGCCCTCAGTTTAATATTTAAGCTCTTAGAATCAAAGTATAGGCCCTGAATTTAATATTTAGGCTCTTAGAATCAATGTTTAGGCCCTAACTTTTATATTTAGGACCTTAAAATCAAAGTTTAGGCCCTCAGTTTAATATTTAAGCTCTTAGAATCAAAGATTAGGCCCTGAATTTAATATTTAGGCTCTTAGAATCAAGGTTTAGGCCCTCAATTTTATATTTAGTCCTTTAGAATATAATTTTAGGCCCTCAATTTTATATTTAGGCCCTAAGAATCAAAGTTTAGGCCCTCAATTTAATATTTAGGCTCTTAGAATCAAATTTAGTCCCTTAATTTTATATTTAGTTTTTTAGAATCAAAGTTTAGGCCAACAATTTTATATTTAGGTCCTTAGAATCAAAGTTTAGGCCCTCAATTTTATATTTACGCCCTTAGAATCAAAGTTTAGGCCCTCAATTTTATATTTAGGCTCTAAGAATCAAAGTTTAGGCCCTCAATTAAATATTTAGGCTCTTACAATCAAGGTTTAGGCCCTGAATTTTATATTTAGTCCTTTAGAATCAAAGTTTAGGCCCTCAATTTTATATTTTGGCTCTTAGAATCAAAGTTTAGGCCCTCAATTATATATTTTGGCTCTTAGAATCAAAGTTTAGGCCAACAATTTTATATTTAATCTCTTAGAATCAAAGTTTAGGCCCTGAATTTAATATTTAGGCTCTTAGAATCAAGGTTTAGGTCCTTACTTTTATATTTAGGTCATTAGAGTCAAAACTTAGGCCCTCAAATTTATATTTAGATCCTTGAATCAAAGTTTAGGCCCCTAATTTTATAATTAGGCTCTTAGAATCAAAATTTAGGCCCTCAATTTTATATTTAGGCCCTCAGAATCAAAGTTTAGGCCCTCAATTTAATATTTAGGCTCTTAGAATCAAGGTTTAGGCCCTTAATTTTATATTTAGGTTCTCAGAATCAAAGTTTAGGCCCCTTTTTTTATATTTAGGACCTTAAAATCAAAGTTTAGGCCCTCAATTTTATATTTAGGCTCTTAGAATCAAAGTTTAGGCCCTCAATTTAATATTTAGGCTCTTAGAATCAAAGTTTATGCCCTCAATTTTATATTTAGGCTCTTGGAATCAAAGTTTAGGCCCTCAATTTAATATTTAAGCTCTTAGAATCAAAGTTTAGGCCCTCAATTTTATATTTAGGCTCTAAGAATCAAAGTTTACGCCCTCAATTAAATCTTTAGGCTCTTAGAATCAAGGTTTAGGCCCTCAATTTTATATTTAGTTCTTTAGAATCAAAGTTTAAGCCCTCAATTTTATATTTAGGCCCTTAGAATCAAAGTTTAGGCCCTCAATTTTTTATTTAGGCTCTTAGAATCAAAGTTTATGCCCTCAATTTTATATTTAGTTCTTTAGAATCAATATTTAGGCCCTCAATTTTATATTTAGGCCTTAAGAATCAAAGTTTAGGCCCTCAATTTTATATTTAGGCTCTTAGAATCAAAGTTTATGCCCTCAATTTTATATTTAGTCCTTTAGAATCAAAGTTTAGGTCCTCAATTTAATATTTAGGCCCTCAGAATCAAATTTAGGCCCTCAATTTTACATTTAGGCCTTAGAATCAAAGTTTAGGCTCTCAATTTTATATATAGGCTCTTAGAATCAAGGTTTAGGCCTTCAATTTTATATTTAGGTCCTTAGAATAAAAGTTTAGGCCCTCAATTTTATATTTAGGTTCTAAGAATCAAAGTTTAGGCCCTCAATTTTATATTTAGGCTCTTAGAATCAAGGTTTAGGCCCTCAATTTTATATTTAGTCCTTTAGAATATAATTTTAGGCCCTCAATTTTATATTTAGGCCCTAAGAATCAAAGTTTAGGCCCTCAATTTAATATTTAGGCTCTTAGAATCAAATTTAGTCCCTCAATTTTATATTTAGTCCTTTAGAATCAAAGTTTAGGCCAACAATTTTATATTTAAGTCCTTAGAATCAAAGTTTAGGCCCTCAATTTTATATTTAGGCCCTTAGAATCAAAGTTTAGGCCCTCAATTTTATATTTAGGCTCTAAGAATCAAAGTTTAGGCCCTCAATTAAATATTTAGGCTCTTAGAATCAAGGTTTAGGCCCTGAATTTTATATTTAGTTCTTTAGAATCAAAGTTTAAGCCCTCAATTTTATATTTTGGCTCTTAGAATCAAAGTTTAGGCCCTCAAATTTATATTTTGGCTCTTAGAATCAAAGTTTAGGCCAATAATTTTATATTTAATCTCTTAGAATCAAAGTTTAGGCCCTGAATTTAATATTTAGGCTCTTAGAATCAAGGTTTAGGTCCTTACTTTTATATTTAGGTCATTAGAGTCAAAACTTAGGCCCTCAAATTTATATTTAGGCCCTTGGAATCAAAGTTTAGGCCCCCAGTTTTATAATTTACTCTTAGAATAAAGTTTAGGCCCTCTATTTTATATTTAGTTCTTTAGAATCAAAGTTTAAGCCCTCAATTTTATATTTAGGCCCTTAGAATCAAAGTTTAGGCCTTCAATTAAATATTTAGGCTCTTAGAATCAAGGTTTAGGCCCTCAATTTTATATTTAGTTCTTTAGAATCAAAGTTTAAGCCCTCAATTTTATATTTAGGCCCTTAGAATCAAAGTTTAGGCCCTCAATTTTTTATTTAGGCTCTTAGAATCAAAGTTTATGCCCTCAATTTTATATTTAGTCCTTTAGAATCAAAGTTTAGGCCCTCAATTTTATATTTAGGCCCTACGAATCAAAGTTTAGGCCCTCAATTTTATATTTAGGCTCTAAGAATCAAAGTTTACGCCCTCAATTAAATCTTTAGGCTCTTAGAATCAAGGTTTAGGCCCTCAATTTTATATTTTGGCTCTTAGAATCAAAGTTTAGGCCCTGAATTTAATATTTAGGCTCTTAGAATCAAGGTTTAGGTCCTTACTTTTATATTTAGGTCATTAGAGTCAAAACTTAGGCCCTCAAATTTATATTTAGGCCCTTGGAATCAAAGTTTAGGCCCCCAATTTTATAATTAGGCTCTTAGAATCAAAGTTTAGGCCCTCAATTTTATATTTAGTCCTTTAGAATCAAAGTTTAGGCCCTTAGTTTAATATTTAAGCTCTTAGAATCAAAGATTAGGCTCTGAATTTAATATTTAGGCTCTTAGAATCAAGGTTTAGGCCCTAACTTTTATATTTAGGTCATTAGAGTCAAAACTAAGGCCCTCAAATTTATATTTAGGCCCTTGGAATCAAAGTTTAGGCCCCCAGTTTTATAATTATGCTCTTAGAATCAAAATTTAGGCCCTCAATTTTATATTTAGGCCCTTAAAATCAAAGTTTAGGCCCTCAATTAAATATTTAGGCTCTTATAATCAAGGTTTAGGCCCTCAATTTTATATTTAGTCTTTTGGAATATAATTTTAGGCCCTCAATTATATATTTAGGCCCTAAGAATCAAAGTTTAGGCCCTCAATTTAATATTTAGGCTCTTAGAATCAAATTTAGGCCCTCAATTTTATATTTAGTCCTTTAGAATCAATGTTTAGGCCAACAATTTTATATTTAGGCCCTTAGAATCAAAATTTAGGCCCTCAATTTTATATTTAGGCCCTTAGAATCAAAGTTTATGCCCTCAATTTTATATTTAGGCTCTAAGAATCAAAGTTTAGGCCCTCAATTAAACATTTAGGCTCTTACAGTCAAGGTTTAGACTCTCAATTTTATATTTAGTCCTTTAGAATTAAAGTTTAGGCCCTTAATTTTATATTTAGGCTCTTAGAATCAAAGTTTAGGCCAACAATTTTATATTTTGGCTCTTAGAATCAAAGTTTAGGCCCTCAGTTTAATATTTAAGCTCTTAGAATCAAAGTATAGGCCCTGAATTTAATATTTAGGCTCTTAGAATCAATGTTTAGGCCCTAACTTTTATATTTAGGACCTTAAAATCAAAGTTTAGGCCCTCAGTTTAATATTTAAGCTCTTAGAATCAAAGATTAGGCCCTGAATTTAATATTTAGGCTCTTAGAATCAAGGTTTAGGCCCTCAATTTTATATTTAGTCCTTTAGAATATAATTTTAGGCCCTCAATTTTATATTTAGGCCCTAAGAATCAAAGTTTAGGCCCTCAATTTAATATTTAGGCTCTTAGAATCAAATTTAGTCCCTTAATTTTATATTTAGTTTTTTAGAATCAAAGTTTAGGCCAACAATTTTATATTTAGGTCCTTAGAATCAAAGTTTAGGCCCTCAATTTTATATTTACGCCCTTAGAATCAAAGTTTAGGCCCTCAATTTTATATTTAGGCTCTAAGAATCAAAGTTTAGGCCCTCAATTAAATATTTAGGCTCTTACAATCAAGGTTTAGGCCCTGAATTTTATATTTAGTCCTTTAGAATCAAAGTTTAGGCCCTCAATTTTATATTTTGGCTCTTAGAATCAAAGTTTAGGCCCTCAATTATATATTTTGGCTCTTAGAATCAAAGTTTAGGCCAACAATTTTATATTTAATCTCTTAGAATCAAAGTTTAGGCCCTGAATTTAATATTTAGGCTCTTAGAATCAAGGTTTAGGTCCTTACTTTTATATTTAGGTCATTAGAGTCAAAACTTAGGCCCTCAAATTTATATTTAGACCCTTGAATCAAAGTTTAGGCCCCTAATTTTATAATTAGGCTCTTAGAATCAAAATTTAGGCCCTCAATTTTATATTTAGGCCCTCAGAATCAAAGTTTAGGCCCTCAATTTAATATTTAGGCTCTTAGAATCAAGGTTTAGGCCCTTAATTTTATATTTAGGTTCTCAGAATCAAAGTTTAGGCCCCTTTTTTTATATTTAGGACCTTAAAATCAAAGTTTAGGCCCTCAATTTTATATTTAGGCTCTTAGAATCAAAGTTTAGGCCCTCAATTTAATATTTAGGCTCTTAGAATCAAAGTTTATGCCCTCAATTTTATATTTAGGCTCTTGGAATCAAAGTTTAGGCCCTCAATTTAATATTTAAGCTCTTAGAATCAAAGTTTAGGCCCTCAATTTTATATTTAGGCTCTAAGAATCAAAGTTTACGCCCTCAATTAAATCTTTAGGCTCTTAGAATCAAGGTTTAGGCCCTCAATTTTATATTTAGTTCTTTAGAATCAAAGTTTAAGCCCTCAATTTTATATTTAGGCCCTTAGAATCAAAGTTTAGGCCCTCAATTTTTTATTTAGGCTCTTAGAATCAAAGTTTATGCCCTCAATTTTATATTTAGTTCTTTAGAATCAATATTTAGGCCCTCAATTTTATATTTAGGCCTTAAGAATCAAAGTTTAGGCCCTCAATTTTATATTTAGGCTCTTAGAATCAAAGTTTATGCCCTCAATTTTATATTTAGTTTTTTAGAATCAAAGTTTAGGTCCTCAATTTAATATTTAGGCCCTCAGAATCAAATTTAGGCCCTCAATTTTACATTTAGGCCTTAGAATCAAAGTTTAGGCTCTCAATTTTATATATAGGCTCTTAGAATCAAGGTTTAGGCCTTCAATTTTATATTTAGGTCCTTAGAATAAAAGTTTAGGCCCTCAATTTTATATTTAGGTTCTAAGAATCAAAGTTTAGGCCCTCAATTTTATATTTAGGCTCTTAGAATCAAGGTTTAGGCCCTCAATTTTATATTTAGTCCTTTAGAATATAATTTTAGGCCCTCAATTTTATATTTAGGCCCTAAGAATCAAAGTTTAGGCCCTCAATTTAATATTTAGGCTCTTAGAATCAAATTTAGTCCCTCAATTTTATATTTAGTCCTTTAGAATCAAAGTTTAGGCCAACAATTTTATATTTAAGTCCTTAGAATCAAAGTTTAGGCCCTCAATTTTATATTTAGGCCCTTAGAATCAAAGTTTAGGCCCTCAATTTTATATTTAGGCTCTAAGAATCAAAGTTTAGGCCCTCAATTAAATATTTAGGCTCTTAGAATCAAGGTTTAGGCCCTGAATTTTATATTTAGTTCTTTAGAATCAAAGTTTAAGCCCTCAATTTTATATTTTGGCTCTTAGAATCAAAGTTTAGGCCCTCAAATTTATATTTTGGCTCTTAGAATCAAAGTTTAGGCCAATAATTTTATATTTAATCTCTTAGAATCAAAGTTTAGGCCCTGAATTTAATATTTAGGCTCTTAGAATCAAGGTTTAGGTCCTTACTTTTATATTTAGGTCATTAGAGTCAAAACTTAGGCCCTCAAATTTATATTTAGGCCCTTGGAATCAAAGTTTAGGCCCCCAGTTTTATAATTTACTCTTAGAATAAAGTTTAGGCCCTCTATTTTATATTTAGTTCTTTAGAATCAAAGTTTAAGCCCTCAATTTTATATTTAGGCCCTTAGAATCAAAGTTTAGGCCTTCAATTAAATATTTAGGCTCTTAGAATCAAGGTTTAGGCCCTCAATTTTATATTTAGTTCTTTAGAATCAAAGTTTAAGCCCTCAATTTTATATTTAGGCCCTTAGAATCAAAGTTTAGGCCCTCAATTTTTTATTTAGGCTCTTAGAATCAAAGTTTATGCCCTCAATTTTATATTTAGTCCTTTAGAATCAAAGTTTAGGCCCTCAATTTTATATTTAGGCCCTACGAATCAAAGTTTAGGCCCTCAATTTTATATTTAGGCTCTAAGAATCAAAGTTTACGCCCTCAATTAAATCTTTAGGCTCTTAGAATCAAGGTTTAGGCCCTCAATTTTATATTTTGGCTCTTAGAATCAAAGTTTAGGCCCTGAATTTAATATTTAGGCTCTTAGAATCAAGGTTTAGGTCCTTACTTTTATATTTAGGTCATTAGAGTCAAAACTTAGGCCCTCAAATTTATATTTAGGCCCTTGGAATCAAAGTTTAGGCCCCCAATTTTATAATTAGGCTCTTAGAATCAAAGTTTAGGCCCTCAATTTTATATTTAGTCCTTTAGAATCAAAGTTTAGGCCCTTAGTTTAATATTTAAGCTCTTAGAATCAAAGATTAGGCTCTGAATTTAATATTTAGGCTCTTAGAATCAAGGTTTAGGCCCTAACTTTTATATTTAGGTCATTAGAGTCAAAACTAAGGCCCTCAAATTTATATTTAGGCCCTTGGAATCAAAGTTTAGGCCCCCAGTTTTATAATTATGCTCTTAGAATCAAAATTTAGGCCCTCAATTTTATATTTAGGCCCTTAAAATCAAAGTTTAGGCCCTCAATTAAATATTTAGGCTCTTATAATCAAGGTTTAGGCCCTCAATTTTATATTTAGTCTTTTGGAATATAATTTTAGGCCCTCAATTATATATTTAGGCCCTAAGAATCAAAGTTTAGGCCCTCAATTTAATATTTAGGCTCTTAGAATCAAATTTAGGCCCTCAATTTTATATTTAGTCCTTTAGAATCAATGTTTAGGCCAACAATTTTATATTTAGGCCCTTAGAATCAAAATTTAGGCCCTCAATTTTATATTTAGGCCCTTAGAATCAAAGTTTAGGCCCTCAATTTTATATTTAGGCTCTAAGAATCAAAGTTTAGGCCCTCAATTAAACATTTAGGCTCTTACAGTCAAGGTTTAGACTCTCAATTTTATATTTAGTTTTTTAGAATTAAAGTTTAGGCCCTTAATTTTATATTTAGGCTCTTAGAATCAAAGTTTAGGCCAACAATTTTATATTTTGGCTCTTAGAATCAAAGTTTAGGCCCTCAGTTTAATATTTAAGCTCTTAGAATCAAAGTATAGGCCCTGAATTTAATATTTAGGCTCTTAGAATCAATGTTTAGGCCCTAACTTTTATGTTTAGGTCATTAGAGTCAAAACTAAGGCCCTCAAATTTATATTTAGGCCCTTGGAATCAAAGTTTAGGCCCCCAGTTTTATAATTTACTCTTAGAATAAAGTTTAGGCCCTCTATTTTATATTTAGTTCTTTAGAATCAAAGTTTAAGCCCTCAATTTTATATTTAGGCCCTTAGAATCAAAGTTTAGGCCCTCAATTTTATATTTAGGCTCTTAGAGTCAAAGTTTAGGCCCTCAATTTTATATTTTGGCTCTTAGAATCAAAGTTTAGGCCCTCAGTTTAATATTTAAGCTCTTAGAATCAAAGTATAGGCCCTGAATTTAATATTTAGGCTCTTAGAATCAATGTTTTGGCCCTAACTTTTATATTTAGGTCATTAGAGTCAAAACTAAGGCCCTCAAATTTATATTTAGGCCCTTGGAATCAAAGTTTAGGCCCCCAGTTTTATAATTATGCTCTTAGAATCAAAATTTAGGCCCTCAATTTTATATTTAGTTCTTTAGAATCAAAGTTTAAGCCCTCAATTTTATATTTAGTTTTTTAGAATCAAAGTTTAGGCCCTCAATTTAATATTTAGGCTCTTAGAATCAAGGTTTTGGCCCTTAATTTTATATTGAAGCCCTCAGAATCAAAGTTTAGGCCCCTTTTTTTATATTTAGGACCTTAAAATCAAAGTTTAGGCCCTCAATTTTATATTTAGGCTCTTGGAATCAAAGTTTAGGCCCTCAATTTAATATTTAAGCTCTTAGAATCAAAGTTTAGGCCCTCAATTTTATATTTAGGCTCTAAGAATCAAAGTTTACGCCCTCAATTAAATCTTTAGGCTCTTAGAATCAAGGTTTAGGCCCTCAATTTTATATTTAGTTCTTTAGAATCAAAGTTTAAGCCCTCAATTTTATATTTAGGCCCTT
This sequence comes from Oscarella lobularis, assembly GCF_947507565.1. Taxonomy (NCBI): domain Eukaryota; kingdom Metazoa; phylum Porifera; class Homoscleromorpha; order Homosclerophorida; family Oscarellidae; genus Oscarella; species Oscarella lobularis. The sequence continues at coordinate 859,851 of NC_089177.1, read as the reverse complement.
AGAATCAAAGTTTAGGCCCTCAATTTTTTATTTAGGCTCTTAGAATCAAAGTTTATGCCCTCAATTTTATATTTAGTCCTTTAGAATCAAAGTTTAGGCCCTCAATTTTATATTTAGGCCCTAAGAATCAAAGTTTAGGCCCTCAATTTTATATTTAGGCTCTAAGAATCAAAGTTTACGCCCTCAAATAAATCTTTAGGCTCTTAGAATCAAGGTTTAGGTCCTCAATTTTATATTTAGTTCTTTAGAATCAAAGTTTAAGCCCTCAATTTTATATTTAGGCCCTTAGAATCAAAGTTTAGGCCCTCAATTTAATATTTAGGCTCTTAGAATCAAGGTTTAGGCCCTTAATTTTATATTGAAGCTCTCAGAATCAAAGTTTAGGCCCCTTTTTTTATATTTAGGACCTTAAAATCAAAGTTTAGGCCCTCAATTTTATATTTAGGCTCTTGGAATCAAAGTTTAGGCCCTCAATTTAATATTTAAGCTCTTAGAATCAAAGTTTAGGCCCTCAATTTTATATTTAGGCTCTAAGAATCAAAGTTTACGCCCTCAATTAAATCTTTAGGCTCTTAGAATCAAGGTTTAGGCTCTCAATTTTATATTTAGTTCTTTAGAATCAAAGTTTAAGCCCTCAATTTTATATTTAGGCTCTTAGAATCAAAGTTTAGGCCCTCAATTTTTTATTTAGGCTCTTAGAATCAAAGTTTATGCCCTCAATTTTATATTTAGTCCTTTAGAATCAAAGTTTAGGCCCTCAATTTTATATTTAGGCCCTAAGAATCAAAGTTTAGGCCCTCAATTTTATATTTAGGCTCTAAGAATCAAAGTTTACGCCCTCAAATAAATCTTTAGGCTCTTAGAATCAAGGTTTAGGTCCTCAATTTTATATTTAGTTCTTTAGAATCAAAGTTTAAGCCCTCAATTTTATATTTAGGCCCTTGGAATCAAAGTTTAGGCCCTCAATTTTTTATTTAGGCTCTTAGAATCAAAGTTTATGCCCTCAATTTTATATTTAGTCCTTTAGAATCAAAGTTTAGGCCCTCAATTTTATATTTAGGCCCTAAGAATCAAAGTTTAGGCCCTCAATTTTATATTTAGGCTCTAAGAATCAAAGTTTACGCCCTCAATTAAATCTTTAGGCTCTTAGAATCAAGGTTTAGGCCCTCAATTTTATATTTAGTTCTTTAGAATCAAAGTTTAAGCCCTCAATTTTATATTTAGGCTCTTAGAATCAAAGTTTAGGCCCTCAATTTTATATTTAGGCTCTTAGAATCAAAGTTTAAGCCCTCAATTAAATCTTTAGGCTCTTAGAATCAAGGTTTAGGCCCTCAATTTTATATTTAGGCCCTTAGAATCAAAGTTTAGGCCCTCAATTTTTTATTTAGGCTCTTAGAATCAAAGTTTAGGCCTTCAATTTTATATTTAGGTCCTTAGAATAAAAGTTTAGGCCCTCAATTTTATATTTAGGTTCTAAGAATCAAAGTTTAGGCCCTCAATTTTATATTTAGGCTCTTAGAATCAAGGTTTAGGCCCTCAATTTTATATTTAGTCCTTTAGAATATAATTTTAGGCCCTCAATTTTATATTTAGGCCCTAAGAATCAAAGTTTAGGCCCTCAATTTAATATTTAGGCTCTTAGAATCAAATTTAGTCCCTCAATTTTATATTTAGTCCTTTAGAATCAAAGTTTAGGCCAACAATTTTATATTTAGGTCCTTAGAATCAAAGTTTAGGCCCTCAATTTTATATTTAGGCCCTTAGAATCAAAGTTTAGGCCCTCAATTTTATATTTAGGCTCTAAGAATCAAAGTTTAGGCCCTCAATTAAATATTTAGGCTCTTAGAATCAAGGTTTAGGCCCTGAATTTTATATTTAGTTCTTTAGAATCAAAGTTTAAGCCCTCAATTTTATATTTTGGCTCTTAGAATCAAAGTTTAGGCCCTCAATTTTATATTTTGGCTCTTAGAATCAAAGTTTAGGCCAACCATTTTGTATTTAATCTCTTAGAATCAAAGTTTAGGCCCTGAATTTAATATTTAGGCTCTTAGAATCAAGGTTTAGGTCCTTACTTTTATATTTAGGTCATTAGAGTCAAAACTTAGGCCCTCAAATTTATATTTAGGCCCTTGGAATCAAAGTTTAGGCCCCCAGTTTTATAATTATGCTCTTAGAATCAAAATTTAGGCCCTCAATTTTATATTTAGTCCTTTAGAATCAAAGTTTAGGCCCTCAATTTTATATTTAGGCTTTTAGAATCAAAGTTTATGCCCTCAATTTTATATTTAGGCTCTAAGAATCAAAGTTTAGGCCCTCAATTAAACATTTAGGCTCTTACAGTCAAGGTTTAGACTCTCAATTTTATATTTAGTCCTTTAGAATTAAAGTTTAGGCCCTTAATTTTATATTTAGGCTCTTAGAATCAAAGTTTAGGCCAACAATTTTATATTTTGGCTCTTAGAATCAAAGTTTAGGCCCTCAGTTTAATATTTAAGCTCTTAGAATCAAAGTATAGGCCCTGAATTTAATATTTAGGCTCTTAGAATCAATGTTTAGGCCCTAACTTTTATATTTAGGTCATTAGAGTCAAAACTAAGGCCCTCAAATTTATATTTAGGCCCTTGGAATCAAAGTTTAGGCCCCCAGTTTTATAATTATGCTCTTAGAATAAAGTTTAGGCCCTCTATTTTATATTTAGTTCTTTAGAATCAAAGTTTAAGCCCTCAATTTTATATTTAGGCCCTCAGAATCAAAGTTTAGGCCCTCAATTTTATATTTAGGCTCTTAGAGTCAAAGTTTAGGCCCTCAATTTTATATTTTGGCTCTTAGAATCAAAGTTTAGGCCCTCAGTTTAATATTTAAGCTCTTAGAATCAAAGTATAGGCCCTGAATTTAATATTTAGGCTCTTAGAATCAATGTTTTGGCCCTAACTTTTATATTTAGGTCATTAGAGTCAAAACTAAGGCCCTCAAATTTATATTTAGGCCCTTGGAATCAAAGTTTAGGCCCCCAGTTTATAATTATGCTCTTAGAATCAAAGTTTAGGCCCTCAATTTAATATTTAAGCTCTTAGAATCAAGGTTTAGGCCCTTAATTTTATATTGAAGCCCTCAGAATCAAAGTTTAGGCCCCTTTTTTTATATTTAGGACCTTAAAATCAAAGTTTAGGCCCTCAATTTTATATTCAGTATCTTGGAATCAAAGTTTAGGCCCTCAATTTAATATTTAAGCTCTTAGAATCAAAGTTTAGGCCCTCAATTTTATATTTAGGCTCTTAGAATCAAAGTTTAGGCCCTCAGTTTAATATTTAAGCTCTTAGAATCAAAGATTAGGCCCTGAATTTAATATTTAGGCTCTTAGAATCAAGGTTTAGGCCCTCAATTTTATATTTAGTCCTTTAGAATATAATTTTAGGCCCTCAATTTTATATTTAGGCCCTAAGAATCAAAGTTTAGGCCCTCAATTTAATATTTAGGCTCTTAGAATCAAATTTAGTCCCTTAATTTTATATTTAGTCCTTTAGAATCAAAGTTTAGGCCAACAATTTTATATTTAGGTCTTTAGAATCAAAGTTTAGGCCCTCAATTTTATATTTAGGCCCTTAGAATCAAAGTTTAGGCCCTCAATTTTATATTTAGGCTCTAAGAATCAAAGTTTAGGCCCTCAATTAAATATTTAGGCTCTTACAATCAAGGTTTAGGCCCTGAATTTTATATTTAGTCCTTTAGAATCAAAGTTTAGGCCCTCAATTTTATATTTTGGCTCTTAGAATCAAAGTTTAGGCCCTCAATTATATATTTTGGCTCTTAGAATCAAAGTATAGGCCCTGAATTTAATATTTAGGCTCTTAGAATCAATGTTTAGGCCCTAACTTTTATATTTAGGTCATTAGAGTCAAAACTAAGGCCCTCAAATTTATATTTAGGCCCTTGGAATCAAAGTTTAGGCCCCCAGTTTTATAATTATGCTCTTAGAATCAAAATTTAGGCCCTCAATTTTATATTTAGTTCTTTAGAATCAAAGTTTAAGCCCTCAATTTTATATTTAGTTTTTTAGAATCAAAGTTTAGGCCCTCAATTTAATATTTAGGCTCTTAGAATCAAGGTTTAGGCCCTTAATTTTATATTGAAGCCCTCAGAATCAAAGTTTAGGCCCCTTTTTTTATATTTAGGACCTTAAAATCAAAGTTTAGGCCCTCAATTTTATATTTAGGCTCTTGGAATCAAAGTTTAGGCCCTCAATTTAATATTTAAGCTCTTAGAATCAAAGTTTAGGCCCTCAATTTTATATTTAGGCTCTAAGAATCAAAGTTTACGCCTTCAATTAAATCTTTAGGCTCTTAGAATCAAGGTTTAGGCCCTCAATTTTATATTTAGTTCTTTAGAATCAAAGTTTAAGCCCTCAATTTTATATTTAGGCCCTTAGAATCAAAGTTTAGGCCCTCAATTTTTTATTTAGGCTCTTAGAATCAAAGTTTATGCCCTCAATTTTATATTTAGTCCTTTAGAATCAAAGTTTAGGCCCTCAATTTTATATTTAGGCCCTCAGAATCAAAGTTTAGGCCCTCAATTTTATATTTAGGCTCTAAGAATCAAAGTTTACGCCCTCAAATAAATCTTTAGGCTCTTAGAATCAAGGTTTAGGCCCTCAATTTTATATTTAGTTCTTTAGAATCAAAGTTTAAGCCCTCAATTTTATATTTAGGCCCTTAGAATCAAAGTTTAGGCCCTCAATTTTTTATTTAGGCTCTTAGAATCAAAGTTTATGCCCTCAATTTTATATTTAGTCTTTTAGAATCAAAGTTTAGGCCCTCAATTTTATATTTAGGCCCTAAGAATCAAAGTTTAGGCCCTCAATTTTATATTTAGGCTCTAAGAATCAAAGTTTACGCCCTCAATTAAATCTTTAGGCTCTTCGAATCAAGGTTTAGGCCCTCAATTTTATATTTAGTTCTTTAGAATCAAAGTTTAAGCCCTCAATTTTATATTTAGGCCCTTAGAATCAAAGTTTAGGCCCTCAATTTTTTATTTAGGCTCTTAGAATCAAAGTTTATGCCCTCAATTTTATATTTAGTCCTTTAGAATCAAAGTTTAGGCCCTCAATTTTATATTTAGGCCTTAAGAATCAAAGTTTAGGCCCTCAATTTTATATTTAGGCTCTTAGAATCAAAGTTTATGCCCTCAATTTTATATTTAGTCCTTTAGAATCAAAGTTTAGGTCCTCAATTTAATATTTAGGCCCTCAGAATCAAATTTAGGCCCTCAATTTTACATTTAGGCCTTAGAATCAAAGTTTAGGCTCTCAATTTTATATATAGGCTCTTAGAATCAAAGTTTAGGCCTTCAATTTTATATTTAGGTCCTTAGAATAAAAGTTTAGGCCCTCAATTTTATATTTAGGTTCTAAGAATCAAAGTTTAGGCCCTCAATTTTATATTTAGGCTCTTAGAATCAAGGTTTAGGCCCTCAATTTTATATTTAGTCTTTTGGAATATAATTTTAGGCCCTCAATTTTATATTTAGTCCTTTGGAATATAATTTTAGGCCCTCAATTTTATATTTAGGCCCTAAGAATCAAAGTTTAGGCCCTCAATTTAATATTTAGGCTCTTAGAATCAAATTTAGTCCCTCAATTTTATATTTAGTCCTTTAGAATCAAAGTTTAGGCCAACAATTTTATATTTAGGTCCTTAGAATCAAAGTTTAGGCCCTCAATTTTATATTTAGGCCCTTAGAATCAAAGTTTAGGCCCTCAATTTTATATTTAGGCTCTAAGAATCAAAGTTTAGGCCCTCAATTAATTATTTAGGCTTTTAGAATCAAGGTTTAGGCCCTGAATTTTATATTTAGTTCTTTAGAATCAAAGTTTAAGCCCTCAATTTTATATTTTGGCTCTTAGAATCAAAGTTTAGGCCCTCAATTTTATATTTTGGCTCTTAGAATCAAAGTTTAGGCCAACAATTTTATATTTAATCTCTCAGAATCAAAGTTTAGGCCCTCAATTATATATTTAGGCCCTAAGAATCAAAATTTAGGCCCTCAATTTAATATTTAGGCTCTTAGAATCAAATTTAGGCCCTCAATTTTATATTTAGTTTTTTAGAATCAATGTTTAGGCCAACAATTTTATATTTAGGTCCTTAGAATCAAAATTTAGGCCCTCAATTTTATATTTAGGCCCTTAGAATCAAAGTTTAGGCCCTCAATTTTATATTTAGGCTCTAAGAATCAAAGTTTAGGCCCTCAATTAAATATTTAGGCTCTTACAATCAAGGTTTAGGCCCTGAATTTTATATTTAGTTCTTTAGAATCAAAGTTTAAGCCCTCAATTTTATATTTTGGCTCTTAGAATCAAAGTTTAGGCCCTCAATTTTATATTTTGGCTCTTAGAATCAAAGTTTAGGCCAACAATTTTATATTTAATCTCTTAGAATCAAAGTTTAGGCTCTGAATTTAATATTTAGGCTCTTAGAATCAAGGTTTAGGTCCTTACTTTTATATTTAGGTCATTAGAGTCAAAACTTAGGCCCTCAAATTTATATTTAGGCCCTTGGAATCAAAGTTTAGGCCCCCAATTTTATAATTAGGCTCTTAGAATCAAAGTTTAGGCCCTCAATTTTATATTTAGTCCTTTAGAATCAAAGTTTAGGCCCTTAGTTTAATATTTAAGCTCTTAGAATCAAAGATTAGGCCCTGAATTTAATATTTAGGCTCTTAGAATCAAGGTTTAGGCCCTAACTTTTATATTTAGGTCATTAGAGTCAAAACTAAGGCCCTCAAATTTATATTTTGGCCCTTGGAATCAAAGTTTAGGCCCCCAGTTTTATAATTATGCTCTTAGAATCAAAATTTAGGCCCTCAATTTTACATTTAGGCCCTTAAAATCAAAGTTTAGGCCCTCAATTAAATATTTAGGCCCTAAGAATCAAAGTTTAGGCCCTCAATTTTATATTTAGGCTCTTAGAATCAAATTTAGGCCCTCAATTTTATATTTAGTTCTTTAGAATCAAAGTTTAGGCCTTCAATTTTATATTTAGTTCTTTAGAATCAAAGTTTAGGCCTTCAATTTTATATTTAGGTCCTTAGAATCAAAGTTTAGGCCCATTTAGGCCCTTATTATCAAAGTTTATGCCCTCAATTTTATATTTAGGCTCTAACAATCAAAGTTTAAACCCTCAGTTTAATATTTAAGCTCTTAGAATCGAAGTTTAGGCCCTCAATTTTATATTTAGTTTTTTAGAATCAAAGTTTAGGCCCTCAATTTTATATTTAGTCCTTTAGAATCAAAGTTTAGGCCTTCAATTTTATATTTAGGTCCTTAGAATCAAAGTTTAGGCCCTCAATTTTATATTTAGGCCCTTAGAATCAAAGTTTATGTCCTCAATTTTATATTTAGGCTCTAAGAATCAAAGTTTAGGCCCTCAATTAAAGATTTAGGCTCTTACAGTCAAGGTTTAGACTCTCAATTTTATATTTAGTCCTTTAGAATTAAAGTTTAGGCCCTTAATTTTATATTTAGGCTCTTAGAATCAAAGTTTAGGCCAACAATTTTATATTTTGGCTCTTAGAATCAAAGTTTAGGCCCTCAGTTTAATATTTAAGCTCTTAGAATCAAAGTATAGGCCCTGAATTTAATATTTAGGCTCTTAGAATCAATGTTTAGGCCCTAACTTTTATATTTAGGTCATTAGAGTCAAAACTAAGGCCCTCAAATTTATATTTAGGCCCTTGGAATCAAAGTTTAGGCCCCCAGTTTTATAATTATGCTCTTATAATAAAGTTTAGGCCCTCTATTTTATATTTAGTTCTTTAGAATCAAAGTTTAAGCCCTCAATTTTATATTTAGGCCCTTAGAATCAAAGTTTAGGCCCTCAATTTTATATTTAGGCTCTTAGAGTCAAAGTTTAGGCCCTCAATTTTATATTTTGGCTCTTAGAATCAAAGTTTAGGCCCTCAGTTTAATATTTAAGCTCTTAGAATCAAAGTATAGGCCCTGAATTTAATATTTAGGCTCTTAGAATCAATGTTTTGGCCCTAACTTTTATATTTAGGTCATTAGAGTCAAAACTAAGGCCCTCAAATTTATATTTAGGCCCTTGGAATCAAAGTTTAGGCCCCCAGTTTTATAATTATGCTCTTAGAATCAAAATTTAGGCCCTCAATTTTATATTTAAGCCCTTAGAATCAAAGTTTAGGCCCTCAATTTAATATTTAAGCTCTTAGAATCAAAGTTTAGGCCCTCAATTTTATATTTAGGCTCTTAGAATCAAAGTTTAGGCCCTCAGTTTAATATTTAAGCTCTTAGAATCAAAGATTAGGCCCTGAATTTAATATTTAGGCTCTTAGAATCAAGGTTTAGGCCCTCAATTTTATATTTAGTCCTTTAGAATCAAAGTTTAGGCCAACAATTTTATATTTAGGTCCTTAGAATCAAAGTTTAGGCCCTCAATTTTATATTTAGGCCCTTAGAATCAAAGTTTAGGCCCTCAATTTTATATTTAGGCTCTAAGAATCAAAGTTTAGGCCCTCAATTAAATATTTAGGCTCTTACAATCAAGGTTTAGGCCCTGAATTTTATATTTAGTCCTTTAGAATCAAAGTTTAAGCCCTCAATTTTATATTTTGGCTCTTAGAATCAAAGTTTAGGCCCTCAATTATATATTTTGGCTCTTAGAATCAAAGTTTAGGCCAACAATTTTATATTTAATCTCTTAGAATCAAAGATTAGGCCCTGAATTTAATATTTAGGCTCTTCGAATCAAGGTTTAGGCCCTTACTTTTATATTTAGGTCATTAGAGTCAAAACTAAGGCCCTCAAATTTATATTTAGGCCCTTGGAATCAAAGTTTAGGCCCCCAATTTTATAATTAGGCTCTTAGAATCAAAATTTAGGCCCTCAATTTTATATTTAGGCCCTTAGAATCAAAGTTTAGGCCCTCAATTTAATATTTAGGCTCTTAGAATCAAGGTTTAGGCCCTTAATTTTATATTTAGGTTCTCAGAATCAAAGTTTAGGCCCCTTTTTTTATATTTAGGACCTTAAAATCAAAGTTTAGGCCCTCAATTTTATATTTAGGCTCTTAGAATCAAAGTTTAGGCCCTCAATTTAATATTTAGGCTCTTAGAATCAAAGTTTATGCCCTCAATTTTATATTTAGGCTCTAAGAATCAAAGTTTAGGCCCTCAATTAAATATTTAGGCTCTTACAATCAAGGTTTAGACTCTCAATTTTATATTTAGTCCTTTAGAATTAAAGTTTAGGCCCTCTATTTTATATTTAGTTCTTTAGAATCAAAGTTTAAGCCCTCAATTTTATATTTAGGCCCTTAGAATCAAAGTTTAGGCCTTCAATTTTATATTTTGGCTTTTAGAATCAAAGTTTAGGCCCTCAATTTTATATTTTGGCTTTTAGAATCAAAGTTTAGGCCAACAATTTTATATTTAATCTCTTAGAATCAAAGTTTAGGCCCTCAATTAAATCTTTAGGCTCTTAGAATCAAGGTTTAGGCCCTCAATTTTTTATTTAGTTCTTTAGAATCAAAGTTTAAGCCCTCAATTTTATATTTAGGCTCTTAGAATCAAAGTTTAGGCCCTCAATTTTATATTTAGGCTCTTAGAATCAAAGTTTATGCCCTTAATTTTATATTTAGTCCTTTAGAATCAAAGTTTAGGCCCTCAATTTTATATTTAGTCCTTTAGAATCAAAGTTAAGCCCTCAGTTTAATATTTAAGCTCTTAGAATCAAAGATTAGGCCCTGAATTTAATATTTAGGCTCTTAGAATCAAGGTTTAGGCCCTAACTTTTATATTTAGGTCATTAGAGTCAAAAGTAAGGCCCTCAAATTTATATTTAGGCCCTTGGAATCAAAGTTTAGGCCCCCAGTTTTATAATTATGCTCTTAGAATCAAAATTTAGGCCCTCAATTTTATATTTAGGCCCTTAAAATCAAAGTTTAGGCCCTCAATTAAATATTTAGGCTCTTAGAATCAAGGTTTGGGCCCTCAATTTTATATTTAGTCTTTTAGAATCAAAGTTTAGGCCCTCAATTTAATATTTAAGCTCTTAGAATCAAGGTTTAGGCCCTCAATTTTATATTTAGTTCTTTAGAATCAAAGTTTAGGCCCTCAATTTTATATTTAGGCTCTTAGAATCAAAGTTTATGCCCTCAATTTTATATTTAGTCCTTTACAATCAAAGTTTAGGCCCTCAATTTTATATTTAGGCCCTAAGAATCAAAGTTTAGGCCCTCAATTTTATATTTAGGCTCTAAGAATCAAAGTTTAGGCCCTCAATTAAATATTTAGGCTCTTACAGTCAAGGTTTAGACTCTCAATTTTATATTTAGTTCTTTAGAATTAAAGTTTAGGCCCTTAATTTATATTTAGGCTCTTAGAATCAAAGTTTAGGCCAACATTTTTATATTTAATCTCTTAGAATCAAAGTTTAAACCCTCAGTTTAATATTTAAGCTCTTAGTATTGCTGTTTTGACGTCACTTGTATGCTGTGGCTTTGCGCTTAGGCTCACTTTCAAGATAATCCGAGAGATCTCCAGGTGCTTCGTCACGACAAGAATCTTCATCCGACTCGCGTTCAACAGCATCTAAAAAACGTTCCAACATATTTAGGTGGGTTCAAAAAAGAAAGGGCTGAAATCGCGTCTTTATTTGCTTTGAAATTACCAGTGCCTGCGGCGCTCAAGTCTTCCTTTGGACGCGACGGTCCGCCTTCAAAGAAATTCTACCGGAAAGGGCAAGGCCACTCATCAAAGGTAGAACTTCTCTCGCATCGGAACTCGTTTCTTATTTCTTCTGTTGCAGGCGCAGAAGCGTAAGATGGATCCCTTGAAGTCTTTCAAATTTACACGTGATGAACCCAAAGCCAAAAAGGTACAGTGCATATCTAGATATCTTTGCCTCGTAATGAGTTCTCTTCTTCTTTTGCGTTTCTAGACAAAAGCGTAATACCTATTTCTTGGTCTATAAGTACGTATATCAAATTGATTCCTTTCCCTCTTGCTTCATCATTACCTCTTCTCCTCCTGCGTCATCTTTCTGGGCAAAGGTAAGCAATATACAAAGACAAACTTTTTTCATTCTACTCAATTTTCCCAGACAAACAAAGACTTTTAGTCAACAAAACCGCTCAGTCTTCAGCAGCACTAGCCGACTTTCTCTTCTTCTTCTTTTTGGCCGACTTTGGCGGCGACAGAATCTCCTCCTCCTCCTCCACGACAACAGCCGACTCCCTCTTCTTCTTCTTCTTCTTCTTTGCCGACTTCACTTCCTCTTCGACCGCACCAACCGACTCACGCTTCTTTTTCTTCTTTTTCTTCGCCGCATCCACTTCGTCGCCAGTCTCAACCGCCGTCTCTTTCCCCTCCGTTTCCGTCGTCTCCGTTTGCTCCTCCTCCTCCTCCGCGGCCGCGGCCCTCTTTCGCTTTTTTCCCTTCTTCTTTTTCACCACGTCCGCTTCGACGGGCTCCACGTCCGCAGCCGCAACAGCAGCCGCCGCCTCCTTCATAACGTCGATATTTTTCCGCGGCGTCTTTCCGGTTTCGTAAAAATCCAAGCGCTCCTCGACCTGCTCGCGCAACTTCTCCCCGAAAACAGCCGACTGCATTTCTACGACAAAAAATAATAATACACACGTCTCACTCACTTTTTTTTGGCCTAGGATTACCTGCAAAGCAATCGATCCGAGACGCAATCGAACACTTATTGGCAAGATAGCGCGAAATTCGGCCCTTGTTCTTCGCTGAAGCACGTCCAATGAACGACGAATGATAGATGAGTCCGTATTTTGGCGTATTGCCGCGAGTCTTGAGCGCCCTGAGGACGAGGAGGAATGATACTGCGAGGCTCTTTTAGGGGAGCTATAGAAACCTGAATAGGGCTTTCTCTGCGCCGAGTATTTGCACCGTGGATGCCGGATATTTGGCCAGATTGGTCAGACTTCCAGCGTGGGATATAAGGCGAGCACCCACCTAGAAACGAAGAGACTAGCCACGGAATCAATAGGTGAGTGATGACGCACTTGGTCGCCTATGAGAGTGGAGAGATTCGGTGCCACGCTCGTCATCTTTTTGTGTAGATAATCTTGGAGGCTTTTTCGGTATTCGACAAGGCTCACGACTCGCTTGGCAAAGTGCTGAATATTGATGAGATCCAGCGGATTGATGTCCATCCCTAAAGTCAAAGATCGTGAGTTGTGCCTGAGAACTCGATAGTTTTTCCTCTTTCTTACCCATAGACGTTCGTCCTGCCTCTAGAATTGCCTTCACCTTATCCGAATCAGATAGAATCTCTTCCAGCTCGTCCACCTTCTCATCGGTAAGCTCCTTCCGCGACGGAATGCACAGAAGGACGCGAGCGTACGTCTGATTATCCCCCACGATTTTAACCAACTCCGGAAAATGATAGGAATACCATTCCCTATCAGAAAAAATAATTCAATACTTCTATAACCCCAACTGGCGACCCACTTCATTCTCATCGAAAACGTATTAATATCCTTATCCAGCTGATCCAACAGAGCAATGCTCTGTATAATCATATTATCGATGCGATGGACGTTGAATTTGACTTTGGCTCTCGAATAACTATGCCCCAATCCCAATTGAGCTTTCGCCGCCGCGGAGCCTTCGAGTCCCGCGACGAGCTTGTGAAAATGAAGTCGAATGCCGCGTAAAAGCTCCGGAACGACGCCCATTGCCGTCACCGTGCAATTGACGAGTTTTTCCTGTATCGCCGCGCCGAGTCGCGCGTCGGCGACGCCGACTGTCGCTTTCGACGATTTTTTGCCGCGCGGCACGTTCGCTTCGAGAAAATTCTCGAGATCGTCGTGAAGGAGGCCTGGGGAAATGTTTGGGGGTTCGTAAGTTCGTTTTGCCGTTCTTTCCGTACCTTCTGATATCGATGTCATGTTTTCCAGTGCGTTTGCGCCCGTTTTGAACGGTTGAAAGGCTTGGAGTTTGAGAACTTTGCCGAATTTTGCCAGATCTTGCACGGCATCTTGGACTTCGTCTAATTCGGCGCCGATTTCTTCAGCGGCGATGCTCTTGAAGAGAGCGTAGCCCGACGCGTGCTCGAACAAAACAAAAAGCACCTAAGAAAAGGAATAGGCTGGTAAGGTAGGGGAAAGAAAAAGTATCACACGTGCCATTGCTTAGCCGGGACTTGTCGCGAGACTTCCCGTACAGGCGACTGCACGACGAATGGCAAACCAGCTCTTTGTAGAGAGTGTTGATGAGCTGCAGCGAGCTCTAGACGACAACGCTGGAGCTAAGGGCATATTTATCTACTTCTGGGGCACGGCAGATGATTCCGGCGAGAGTTGGTGCCCCGATTGCCGTCAAGCGGATCCGGTGATCGAAGCGGGGCTCGCAAATGCCACAGAGGGAATTGTTTTCATTATGGTTGCTGTGGGCGACCGGGGCGCGTGGAAAAATGCTGAAAACGCGTTTCGAGTGCATCCCTCGTTCAAAGTGACCGGCATTCCAACGCTGATTCGATGGAAAACCGATCGGAGGCTCGAGCCGGAAGAGTGCAAGAAGAAAGAATTGATCGACGAATTTTTCAAGTGTAACTAAGCGGTTAGCGCACGTTAGACAAACTGAGATGAACTCGAATTTACGTTATCGCGGCTCTGGATTCGGTTAGAATAAATGCAGGTGTGTTCTCCGCTTTATAATTTGTCGCGTCAGGCAACGAAGAGACGCAGAAAGTCAAGCGTCTCTTGGCCGAAGAGTTATCACGCGAAGACGACGAAATCGAGTCGAAACCGCTTCGCTATTTAGACTCGGCTCTTTGGCTAGTAGGCTCGGGAATGGCGCTCTATTATACCGACTTCTTTCGTCGAATTTTCACCGATCCGACAGTCAAATTGTATAGAGCCCCGCCTCCATGGGAAACTGCGTATTAAAAATGTTTATGTTTTTAGCTATTGGTTTTATTCTGGCTTGGTTTTGTTGTCGATTCACATTGGAATCGGTTTGTATTTGATCCTGTTTATTGGAAGTGAGAAGTGGGACACCGAAACCCGTTTCTCAATACCTGTGGCTACTGTCGCAGCATTGGTGTCGTTCTTCTGGTATGTGATGATATAAGGGAAAGTTTAGCTCTAAGTAGAGTGACTGCTGTTTAGTTTTGTTGTTGGGTTGTGGCCACTGTGGGGTCTGCTCACTCCTCTGCTCTTATTTACCTTTGTCATGGGCGTTGTGACAATTGTGTCACTTTTACCAGGAAGAGAAAGGTCAGAAAAGAACAAAACTGAATTAGAGAAATTATAATAATAGAGATCTTGAAATATTTGCGTACACCTAATACATGATTAATTAATCAATCCATTTTTCTGTGTGTCATACCCTAGTACGCTAACTCAGGTCTTTTGTAACGCGTAATGAGAGTTTTTCCGCGATAAAATGAACCCAGAAACTCACCGCCGCCTCGGGAAGTTGGTCAGCGAGCTCACGACGTCAGGATCGACGACGCTCGAGCCGACGCGACTGCGCGAAATAAAGAAAATCTGTCGGTAAACCTTCTCCTCCTCCTCGTTTTTTTCCTTCGAAAACCGGCTCCCGACAACGCAGGCTCTCCGACGCGTACGTGCAGGCCATCTTCGCTCTTCTCATGACCCAACTGTCGAAACAGCACGCTCAAATTCGCCTCGCCGCCTTCCTAATCGCGCGCGAACTCTTCGATCGTTCGCACGCCTTTCGCGAGCTCGTCGCCGCCGATTTGCGAACGTTTCTCGATCGAACGATCGGCACGGACGTCGCGCGACCGCTTCCGCCGCCCCAGTCGACGGCAGCGAGTCTGAAAAGCCAAACGCTCGCCGCCATTCACGAGTGGCACACGAAATACGGCGCTCGCTACAAAAAATTAGAAATCGGATACCGGTATCTCAATCACGCAAAAAAAGTACCGAGGAAAATATTTTTAGTTGCATATACAGTACGTACATGTGTATTTTATCTTTCCTTTGTGAAGATTGATCTTGCTGCCGTGGATGCTGAGCTGAATGCGAGACAGGTGCGAGAGAACGCGCAGAGGGAGAGACGTTTGGCGGCTATTCGGCAAAAGGTTCAAATCATTGGAATGGAAATGAAAGGTGAGCGTGCACTACAATTGCATCTCATAGAATCAATAGGCCCCATAATAAACCCGCTCTATAGACATGATGCCCGAGATTGAGCACTGTTTACAAGAGATGACCGGATGCTTTGAACTATTACTTCCCAAGCCGGAGACTTTCTTTGCTCGAACACAAACGGAGGAGGAGGAGGAGGCAAAGGAAGATGATCACGACGTCACCTTTGCTACTGCATCCTCTACGACATCGGAAGACAATGAAGAGCGCGAGCGCGTGAGCAGCGATGACGAAAGTCACGAGGAAGAATCAGGCGATGGGGAACAGAGTGATAGCAGAGATAGTGAAGAGGAGAAATTTCTTCAGAGTCATGGACTGGTGTCGAAGGGATTTTCTCTGTCTCTTGCCGCTTTCAATACCCAGTCGAAAGTGAATGTCGACGAAACGGAAGACACGGCGCCTATTATTGCCTCGTTGAGAGACGACTGTAAATTAATTGTACAGAAATTTTTGCCGGCGGTAAATCGTTGGCTCAAGGTGAGAAAAAAAGCGAGGGGCGGGGGAAAAAAAGAGAACCATAGTGTAAAGCGCCGTTTATGTATGTAGACTGTTGGAAAGTCTGACGACCAGGCGAAATTAAAAGAATTGCTGGACGTCAAGGAGCTTCTTAACGAAGCCAAGACTAGGTATGAGATGTTTTGTTTTGATTCGAATGGAAAGGGAAAACTGAAAGGAAAAGATAACGAAGAAGGAAATGGCGAATCTGGTAAGGGGACAAAAATGCGAGGGAGAGGAAGAGACGTTGCTTTTATTATTTTAACTGTAGACGACACTGATGATGATCTTCTGGAAGAAGTACCGGAAAAAGAAGGCGTAGAAAACTCGATAGTTGAAGATTTTGGATTAGCCAGAGGCAAGTAGAATTCGGCGAACTTCATACGATTGGTGATTTATTGGCTCTAGCTCTTCGTGATTCAATAGCGGAGAGCTGCAGTAGCAATCAAGCGCCGCCGCCTTTCTCTTCGTCTTCCAGCCGTTTCATCGGATTCAGTCCTGATGATCCCACGAGTTCCGCCGCTCAAATCAGGGCTCTTTCGTCGCGACTCAAACCCTTTCGTCCTTCTCTTCAATCGTCAAATCCAGCGGTAGCGGACAAACGAAAGGCGGAGTTACTGCGTCAGGCGCCCGTCGTTGAGTACGGTCTCGATCTTCATTACAACTGGGAAAGCGAGGGGCCGTCCGATTACAGGTGACCAGTGTACAATAGGCGCAGTATCACTGTGATTGGCAAGCAAGCAGGAGTGCGAACAAGACCGAGACGTTCTGGGCGAATCAAGATACCGCCGTGGACGAGAGCGTTGAACGTCAAGCATCTGAGGTAAGACCAACGTACGGACGCACGTATACAGAGTTCTCACTTGTGAGCCTCTCTCTGAGGCTTTGTGGTCTGGCAAACTCTTCCTTGGTGGGTCCCATCTCTTGGTTTACTGTATCTATTAATACCCTGTTCTTAACGTCCGCACGGATGCCTTCGTTTCCAAAACCTTTATTATCATAGCGTCTTTATTCAGTAACTTTGTTTATGAGGGCAACACTTGTAGAGGTTACGAGATAGGGCTTGTCCCATTCTTATATAGGGGGTTAGAGGGTTTGGCTTGCGGTATTCCTGTACGTTTGATTACGGAGATGACCGCAAAAACGTAATGTTTATTGTCGCAATCTGTCGGGACAGACTCGGGCTGACGGTCTCAAAAGTCGAGTCATCGAGTTCAGCGGAACTTTCGAGCCGGCAACTCAAATGTGTCGGGCTCCGCTACCGAACGGGAAGCTATGCCCACGAATGGATAAAGTGAAGGTATAGTAGAGGGAGAAGCGTTTGTGTGGGTGGATGTGTGGGGGGAGGAGGAGGAGAGGATCATGAATTAATTCAATTTCTAGTGCCCGTTTCATGGAATTATTGTGCCGCGTGACGAGATGGGAAAGGCTGTGGGAGAAAACGGTACGGTATACGTAGAGAAAGAGTCGTAGGAAGTGTATTGATTTCCGGGAATTCCAGTTGCAACAGCTGACGACGACATCACGTGGGAGGATATAGAAGAGGAAGTGATGGCTGGAGTGGGTAGGCACCGCAAGAAAAAGCAGGGGGAAGCTTGCAAGTAGGTCTTTTTACAGGAATATCGCTGCCGTCCCGCAAGAGGAAGGGGAAGTCCCGTCGCAGCGGCAAATTAGGTATGTGTTATTATTGGCTCTCATGTTTCTCTATGTGTGTGTGTCCGTAAGGGAGGAAGTCATCTGCCTGTGGGCCCGGTCTAATTGATCTGAAGACAAAAGAGGACACCAGTCGATCTCGTCTGGCGGGAAAAATGCTCAAGGGGTAAGTGCGCACGCGCGCGGGTGTTGCCTGTCAGTAGAATCACGGTAGAATCGTCTAGAAAAACCATGAAGCGCGTTGCGATGGCGATGGATGGTGCCGAGCATCGTCGAAACGCAGAAAGATTCGGTCACCAATGGAACTATTCGCTGAGAAAGTGAATCCGAGACTACATTTGTTGGAACTGGATTTGCACGTTTGAACTTCCGGCGCTGACATCATCACCTTCCCGATTGGCTATAGAGCGCTAATCGAATGATGAGGTCCGCTTGAGTGCAGTTATTTCAGCCCATTCCCATTCACGTCCGCTTCACTTAGGCTGCGAGTCATATGACTGAGGTCGCGACCGAACCCGCCTGCCACAGGCAATGTCGTTCCCTTCGTTTCTCGACGAATTTACCGACGTGAGTCGCACCCAAGAGCCGTGGGACTTCGACGGCGGCAGCGGCGGCGTGGGGACGCCGTGGCTGTCGCCCGTCTATAGCCCCGTCCCGAGCGTCTGCGCCTACGAAGAAGAAAGCAACGGACCCTTCATCGGCCGCTCCGATCCCTTACTCTCGTCGAGCGCCTCCAATCTCCTCGTCGCCGTCGAAACGGAAAAAGAAAAGGCAAGACCACTTGGCGCTGCGACGCCGACAGAAAAACCGATATTCTCGTCGACGCCGACGCCGACGCCGACGCCGATGCCGACGCCGGCGCTCGCCCAGCTAAAACGCGAAGATCATTTCAGCCTTCGTTCGCTGCAACATGCCGAGAACGCGCGACTCCCGCTCGCGCCAGCGACGGAGAACAGCGCCCCGAAACAGGAAGCGAATTCGCGCTTCGGCGTCGGCGGCGCGACGTCGTCCTTCTCCTTCCAACTCGCCCCAACGACGACCCAATCGCCGTACCACCACGTCCCGTCGTCTCGACTAAGGGAAACGAATTTTGGCTCAATGCCCAAGGACTTGCAAGGAGGCGTGGTCACTTCCGATCCTCCCACCCCACCGACGGCACTTTGCAGTGGCGGCGGCGGCGGAAAGAAACGAAGTTCGCGCGTTCGATCGTTACGCGCCACGTCTATGTCGTCGATTTGTTCGGCGACGACGACGGCGACGACGGCGACGGCGGCGGCGGCGGACGAAAGCGAGACGGACGGTGTCGAGGACGACGACGACGACGTCGATTTCGACGAGGAGGACGTCGGCGAACGTGCGCTCGTGTCGTCGTCGTCTTTGTCGTCGCGTCTCGTCGCGGGCGCTTCGCGTAAGCGCGGTCGACGGAAGGACGGCTTTGCGGACGATTTTCTGCCGTGTCCGGCACGATTGAATGCGATCAATCGGCAATTGGGAAAGTTGAATGATATGATGGCGGCGATGACGCCCGTTACCGAGGTGCCGGCGCACGCGAAAAACAAGTGCCGAAAGGAGCGAAACAAGTTGGCGTCCAGGTTTGTTTTGGCATTTTCGGGGGCGGGGGCCTTCGGCGTGTTGCGGGGACTTTTTTCTTCCGCCCTTGTTTGGAGGAGGGGACCCAGGGTTCAGCCAGGGTTCAATTGACACGTGTTCGTTCACGGGTTGCACCAGCCTCCTGAGAGATGCACACATCCTTCCTGCATCACGCGTGATAGCGTCTCTTCCCTGTTTATTTGCTTGTTTCTTTACCGCATACACAAGTCGTTTTCCTGTTCACTAGGGGTGACCTTCCTGTGTTTTTTTGCCCTTTGCTTCCCTTTAGCGTACCGGTGTCGATTCGACTTTTAGAAAGAGTTGCCCTTAGTATCTAAGAGATTAGGAACCTCAATAGGGTTTTGTATGGCTCGTCGATTATATATTATTCAAGGCAAACTTCCTCTAAATGCAATGATTCTCTCATGCCTTCGCGTTTCATAACAATTATGCTTTGTCTGTGTCACCCCCCGTGTTGCGTGGTTTTGACTTCCAGTTCCTGTTCCTTTTAGGGCTTGTCGGCTGAAGAAGAAAGCGTCTTTTGAAGCAAACAAAGTGAAACTGCATGGATTGGAAGAAGAGCAAGGTAACTTGCCATGGATACGGAAGCCTGTCGGGGGGAGAGAGGGGGTCAATTCGCTGTGCTTTTCAGATCGGCTTCGTCAGGCCATTGCCAGCCTCAAAGGCGAAATTGAAAGACGAAAGGAGAATCCGCATCTTCTTTCAACGACCGGGATGGTAGGGCTGTGGAATGAAATTGCGAAGCCAGCACTCAGTGAGCTTGGGAATATTTCCTAATAATGGTACTGTAATAAGTATGGCATTCTTTCCAGGTTCCCGTGTAGCTGGACGAACGTCTGAGTACGTTTCAGATGTTTTGGGTAGCATGGAAAATTCGGAGAAGGACCTTGACAGCGACGGCTCCGAGTCAGACTGAAAGGGTGAAGAAAGCTAAATGAAGCTGGGAGCCCTATGCCTGAGACATACAATACGTTACGTACGTACGTTCATTCATACCCATACATGCATACACTAATACTGCGTACGTACGCGCATGCACGCGCTTTGCTGACTTGGTAGAATTTGATTTGAGAGGATTTATATAGCAGGTTTCCAGTTTATTCCTATTTTTTTCTCGTTTGCTGCATACAAACAGCGAATAGTTGATTATCAGTCGTAGTTGTATGAAAAGCAACCTTGCATATTTTTGTAGAAAATGAACAAACTGTGTTGAAATGATAGAAAGTTTTTCGTTTGCTTTACAAATACGTTGCGATTAATCAATTGGCTTATTAGTGTGTGTGACATGCGCCTTTACGTTAGTGACATCACGGCTGCACGGCAAGTGAATTATCAGAGTTCTAACGGAGTTTCTCGCCGGTGGAAGGGTTCCTCGCCGGTGGAAGGGTTCCTCGACGATTCTACAACGATAATGCGAGCTCCAAGCTCCGTTTCGCGACGCGCGAGGCGGATTCTCCCTGCCCGAAAGCTTCCAACACTTTCTTTTCGATCGACTGCTTTCCTACAGAGATTCGTGCCACACCGTCGTTTTCACGGAGGAATTGTCCTCGGGAAAGAGTGGAAGGAACACGATTCGTGGCGGAAAGCGAACGATCAATTAAATCGTGATTAAATATATCTATGGATCAACGCTTCTCCGCCCTCGAATTTCGATCGCCGTTTATCGCTATAAAAATCGTTTGCCAATGCAGGTGAAAGTAACTACTATTTGGGACCTTTAGATAGGCTATTCGCGATTGAGCTCGGATTCCAAATATTTAGCAGTTTATTGACAACGGGAAGTGACGAAGAGGTTGACCGCGGTCCCAACGTCCTCGGCAAGACGGATCGGTCCATCTACCGGACTGCGGGGATTTGCATCTTATTTGTATAGATGCAGTCTCATAAAGTGCCTGTATGCCTCCTGGACTATGAGGCAAGAACGTCTAAACTGTCTCGCCTCCTGGGTAGGCCTATATCAACTGCTGAAGCGGTTGTGCGGCCCCGAGAAGGAAAACTGCCCAACTTACATGGCGTGCATCTCCAAACGAGGCTACTGTGTTTATTGGTAGTCCCCTAGGAGAACGACGCTTAAAACAAAAATATGCCTGCTTGCTTTTTGATTTTATGTACAGCAACAGGCAGACATGCAGCGGGGACGACACTGAAGAATGCGGAAGAGCCAGGCTGGTACGGTAGTTGTCTTCTCTTTTCGGTTTCTCATTTTTTTTCTTTAGGAGAGCGTCCTGGGCAAGACGTTATAAACTGCTCCGGGGTCCTGAGCATGACCCCGTCACGGAAAACTGCTCCGGGGTCCTGGGCAGAGACCCTGTCAACAAAAACTGCCCGCGAAAGAAGAGGGGAAGGACTGTTCGTTTTTTCTTTTTATTGAAATAAAATTTCTGTACTCTACTCTATTCTCCATGGCGGCAGCAGTACACGCGGGGTGCACCACCCCGCCGGCGCCCTAACTACCTAAGCTAACCTATCTAACTACCTACGTAGCGCGAGTCAGACAAGCAAAGGCGTGCAAGTCGTGTTATGCGCCTACTACACATGCACCACATGCCTCCTTCATGCAATACAGAAAGACAGTCAGTCGCTCTTCCTTCAGCTCTTCTTCTGCTTTTGACTAAGTGAGCAGGCGATGTGTTCTCTCAGAACGGCCTTTGTCATCTGAAAGAGAAAAGCACCCCCATTATAGTGATAGAAACTGTTTTCAAGTATCTAATCAATCACTCACGTGTGCTACTAGGGGCCTTAGGAAAACTTTCATGAAAACGAAAACTGGCCTTGTCTCGCTTCTTGATTCTACTCAAGAGCAACAAGGCCGACGCAATTTGCTCTCATAGTCCTATCAGCAAAAAATTCAATAATTATTAATTAGTCAAAAGATCGAACCTTCATCCATTCATTCATTCAAATTCTCTGTTTTGTGAGTGTGACACCCGCTCCAGCCGATATGCACAGCTTTCTTTGGAAGCCTTTGTCGTGGCTACTTGAAAAGTCTTCTCCTCCCTCCTCCGTGACTAAGTCGACGAAGAGGCGAGTGACGTCGCCAGAAGGCGAGCTGCCGCTCGAAGATGCAGCGCCTTCTCCATTCATCGGGAGTGCGAACCACACTGGCTTCCCCGTAGGAAGGGTTCGCATCGTCTTAGACCTCTTCTATCGACGTTTCGAAGGATATTTGCCGAAGCACCGCTTTACGCGACTTCGTAACGGCAAAAAAGCATCGAGATCGTCTCTCGATGCTTTGACCTAAACAGGGAGCGTCGTCGTTCCTGAGCTATCTCGTTCCTTTCTACCAGTAGGCGATTTTGCAGCTTGCCACGTGTCACACTCGCAGAATTCTTTCCTCTTACGGTCACGTACTACCTATACACACGCTCTATACACGTAGATCTCTGATTCGTGCAGATATTTCGCTCAAAAGTTTTTATATTGCGGCATTTTAATTAAAGAAATAATTAGAATTCATCGTGCATCAAGCTTAATTTAATTAATTAAGAAAGAAATTTGAACTCGATTAAATAATAAAACTAGGAGCAAGTGCACGAATCGGCTCACCTGGCCCTCACACGGCATCGTCGTCACCCAAAACAAAGAACGGATACGACGATCGCACTTGACGCAGCGGCGATTCAACGCTCCTCACGCTCTTGACACGCGGTCGCCTATAGAACATCCACAGAAGAAGCGCAACGACGGCGGCAACGACGAGAACGACTGCAAAGCGCGGATTGACGTCGTTTCTCGTCGACGCTTTCGCTTTTCTCGTCTGGGCGTTGGCGAGTTGTTGACGACGCTGCTGGACTTCGCGCAGGGGTAGGTATTTCGTTTTGAAGATGAGAGCGCCGAGAGTCCATTGGACGGACGTGCCGTTGACGTCGCTGACGGTCGTGAAGCGAAAGGCGGACGGCGGCGTGCGAGGAAAGCGATAGACGGTGTGGAGGAGAAGGGACATCCACGCCGATTTGAAACACTGATTTCTGCAACACCAGAAATGATAGAGACGAGGAGAAAAAACAAGAAGGGAAAGGGAAGGTACCTTAGACGAGTTTGCGACGCCGTAGGATATCTGCCGGATTTGTGCCGAAACTGGATATCAGACCACCTCGTTTGACAGTAGGTCTAGTCAAAAAATTATATCTCAATTTGTATGCACCATGCTTTCAAGGTAAAATATTTGGACACTATCCAGTGTAAACTGGAACCTTCCTCTAGGACACATTGCCGTTTTATTACCTTGGCTGCCCAGTCGAATTTCTCTGGCGCGTATCGACCCCCCATTCGCAGCGTCTCGTGCGTGGTGTACCAGTACTCGCTCACGCCGTAGAACTCGCGCGTTTCCGCACTCCAAACCGGCTGGTGTATTCCCGACGCGGAGCAGGGAGGACGCGAGCACGGCGCGCTGACGTTGAGAAGGGGCTCGAGACGCTCGCGGCACATTGTATAGTTTCCACTTCCAATAAGATAAAGTCGAACCGTTCTCCGTTTGCCGACGACGACGTCCTTCTGCTCCCGCATCTGACGCAGCAAGCACGGGTCGAAAATCGTCACGCTGTCTTCGGCGTCTTTGGCTTTCGACGCCAAGTGGGCGTAGTATCTCTGCATGGCCATGTTCGAGCCGAACATGCTGAGAGTGGATGAATAGAGGGTATAGCTGTGCTCGGTGCTGTGAGCGTCGCAGCCGAGATTAACGTAGGCAACGAGGTCTTTCGGCACTCCAACCTAAACTCACAGTGCATAAAGGTAATAATTATTGGAATATATATTCTATCCTTACCGGATTACTTATTTCGTATGTAATTTGAGCGGAGGCGCCTCCGAGTTCGAGAGAGGCGACAGTTGGACGCCGATGATTAGACGGAGACCACGATGGACGTTCGGTTTTGTGAGCCGTATGATTGAATCGTCCGAGGATGTAATTGACTGCAACCCATTCATAGATGCCTGGTAAATGTCATTATTCAAGAGATAAAATATTGCAATTTACTTAGCCTTACCTTCCAGTTTCCCCGTAAGAACTTCCGTGTGACTTGGGGGAAATTGAAATGGGTATTTGGCACGGATTAGTCTGCCCAATCCGTCGAGTAAATTCCGCTGCGTTTCGCGCGGAAGCAAGCGCAGTCCGCCCGTTGCCATGAGAAAGAGCAACGACTCCTTTTGCCTCGCTTTGGGTATACAAACCGAGGCGTAATCGAGAAGACTTTGGATAGACTCAAACGCTCTAAACGAATCGTCCCCATAAGAAGAGAGACCTAAAGAAAAAACGATGACGAATGGGACAGAATCGAAGGACGTGGGGGTTATTTTTTCCTAACAAATTCCCCAACTATAGACGGTCAGAAATAGCGTCCTTATAATAATAATAATAATCATAAGAAAGCCTCGCCCTCTGTCTATGTCACATATCAACTGTCTCTGAGATATGACTCTATATATTATATATAAGGCTGCTCTTTCTGTCTAGAAGAGCCTTGATGAACCAGTAAGTAACTCAGGGGGGTCATAGTTGGTTTTCTCGTCCTATGAGATCACATCCGGCAAACCACGCTTCTCCTCATTTGGCATCAACACGTGCCTAGTATCCGTGATATCTTCTAACTTCCCAACTAAACTAAGGTTTCCCATTGATTAATCGAGTGATTGGTTGATTGATCGATTGATTGATTGATCGAGGAAATCAATCCTTGATCTAAAAATGACTCTCGTGTCCTACACTCCTCCCCAAAACGGCATGACTTAATTAATTAAAAAACGCTTCCCTTCTTGTTTCTTTCCTTTGTCCCTTGCCCCCAAAACACGCACCTGGTTCGATTCGCTTTACGAGAGCTTCCCCGGTGGCATCTCTCATCTGATGTATCTTCAAGAGATCGTCGGGATCCCCCGAGTGCTTGGGCCAACGATAGAGAAAAATTCGCGATCCGCTGCTTCCCGCGTCGATGACAGCGCCGTAATTCCATTCGACGTGGGACGCGACGCCGGCCCAGCGCGAATCGCGTTCGAGGCGACGTTTCCACGCGCGATCGGCGTGTAGACTCGCGACGAGAAGGAGAATGGCGACGAGGAGGAGAAGAACGATCGATCGATAGAGAAATGTGTTGGAACAGGACGGTAGGAGACGATGGCGAACGCGACGCTCTCGAAAGAGTTCGCGAATGTTGGCGAGGCTCAATTTGCGAGGGATCCTAAGCGAGAAGACGCGTTGGAATCGGGTTTGTCGTTTATCGCGACTGTTTTGTCTTACATGTTCGGCTTCCTTCGATTGAATGAAAGCGGTGGCGAGTCTGCATTCCTTTTCAATGATCCGTCTGGTCGGGCGAGCGAGATATTATGAAAAGGGGGCTTTTACGTACGTACGGAGGCCACGCGCAGTATAGCGCGCGTAGATCTAATTCAATCAAGCCAGTAATCAAGCCACCTCGATAAACATCTATGCTAACTTATACAGTAGAGTACTGTCAATTAGAGTCTGGCCAGTCGATCGAGTCTCCTTGACTCAAACTCCTACAGATAAGATGCAAACATCATCGCTACATTTTATGACGTCATATTTACTTACCGCATCAAAGGAGACCGGGTCTTGCGTTCCCTCGAAGCAGTCGATTCGCGTGATCTGGCAATACGTCGATACATGTCAATGGCGACGAGAATTCCGCACAGGAGCAGAGGTCCAATAATTGCTCCCTCCAATCCAAACCAGTAGATGCCACCGGCAACAGCAAGACCTGTAACATAAGGATGCCCACCTCTACAAAGAAATGACTGCAGAAAGATCCAATTTATATGTCGGTCCTTACCCTTCTATTTCTCCGTATATAGCAGTGTCAACAAAAGACATTGGTAGCACATGAATGATAATTAGAGCAATAGCTTTGATCTCATCATCGGCTAGCCATAGCACAATACTACCAGGTACAGCCACCCAATAGGTGCCAATGAACGGTACCGCTCCAAACAGAGAAGCTATGGCTAAAGAGTACATATAAGTATGCAGTAGTACGAATACGGCTCCAGATCAACGTACCTGCAGGTATGATGACAACATTCATACCAAACAGTGTGAACGTGAGCCAGGTAAAGAGACCATAAAACAAGGCCATCTTAAGCGATGCACCAAAGACGCTTCTGCAGATCATGAGAGGCGCGTGAAAACCGCTTCAACGTCTGGCTGTGACTTACCGAATCGCTTCTGACATTGTGTTTCTCAACGATGCTCTCATTTCCGAATCTTCGGATTCGACTGGAACAAGGGCGACGAGATAAGTGAGTGCACTGTATTCGTCTCCGGACATGGCCAACAAATAAAAGAGCGTTGAAAAGAAAACGATCTACTCCACGTGGAAAATTAACATTTGAAATTTCAATGCGGCATATCTCACCAAAGAAACCGTAAGATTCAAAACTGCACTTCCGCTACGAAAAATCAGCGAAAGAATGGCCGTGACAAAACTGAACATGAGATTCAAATTCTTGGACAAGAATGAGCCAAGAGACTGGACAACCTAGAGACAGGAAAAGATGACGTTAGAGCCCAAACAAATGCAGTGGAACCTGTGGACTATAGGAGCCAACAGAGAATGCCAGTTTGGGTCTTGCCAGCATTGTTATTTATTGTCTAGCCCCCAGCTCAGGTTCCACTGCATCTTTCCCTACCGAAGACAATGATCCCAAATTTTTCATAACCACCGAGCTCAAGTTGGTGAAGCTAAAGGAAGAAAACTGGGAGTAGAGCGAGGTGATTCCTTCAAAGTGTTGCTGTCTCGACGTATCTTGTTCCTAACAGAGTTTAATAAGTGTGCATCACGTGCAGTATAGGATTATACACAGTGAGAACGTGCCTTTCTCAACCACATGTGATAGATCTGGTCATAACCAGTAAGCAACTGTTCCTCCAATTGCGATGTGTTGAGATCTTGCTCGCCAACGAATGTACGATTAATCTATAGCAAAATCATTTGCTGTACTTGATTAATTATGCTTTTTTTACCTCAGCTTTTATCCAATCTCTACCGTACTCAAAGCCTCGTTCAATCGCCGAGTCAATTGCTGATCTCATACCGGTTGTGTTTAGCTCGGAATTGATCCATCTAATAATAATAATAAATATGAAAACTCGTCGTCACCAGCCAGGCATACTTGTTAATTTCTGGGCTTTGGTTCATAGTGTACTTCCATAGATCGTTCGTTACTGTGACAATATGAACGGCTTCGCCTTGAGTCTAGACCATCATAGCTACATAATTTGTATTTGTAATTGTAATTATGTTCTCACCTGTATTCCCATAAGAATTGAAAAGATGATTATGCCCACAATCAAAGACCCAATCACAAAGACACTTGTCAGACTGTCCACGGCAGCTTCAAGCCAAAGACACACCTAAGAGAGATGCAAGATAGAGAAAAGACACATTTACGCTATTCCTTAGTACCTGCGTTTCCATTCGTCTCAGCACATGAAACAGCCTTCGAATGGGAGTAGGAAACAACGCAAATGTTCTGTCTCCAACCAATAGGCCAATGCGCGCAGCCAACGACGTCATCCACGTCTTGATCAACTCTCTGGCACCAAATCGATGGAGAAATCGATAGACGAGCACAAGCAGAATGCACGCCGGCGCAAAGACGAACAGAAGCCAAACGTCCTGCCACATTTTCACAACGCAGACGGCCCAAAAGAGAGCCACAAAAAATGGCCAACTCGACACGTTTCCCTTTCCGTCCGGTTCGTCGCTGTCCCCGTAAAGATAGGCGGAAAATCGAACGCTGATTCTACGCCGTAGACGAAGTCGAGGTCGGGACTTATCCTTCTTTAGTATGGGATCCTTTCTGCGAGATCCGTCCGGCTTATTGTCGTCGTTCTGAGTCTCCTTTGGCCACACTTGTGCTACGAAGACGGCAATTGGGAAAGCCAGAGCGACGGGAAGACGCCAGTGAACTGAGGGAATGAGCGTGGATGCCCACACAGATGCGACGAGCCAGAGAGGAAAGGACATGAAACGAAGGAGACCAGACGAACGAGGTGTCCACCAGAAGACGAGGAGAAGACACCAAGCCAAAAGAACACTTAGAATCTATAAAGAAAAAAGACAATAAAGAACGAACACTTCTATCACATGAGACCTGTACTCGAGGAGTTTCTTATGCGAAATACTTGCGAAAAGGAACGTTTGGGGGCTCATCACCTACGTGAACGATTCTCAATTTCTCCGTTGCTTCGTAAAACGTCACTGCTATTTCCCAAGCCCACGCATTCAGAGTTACAGCTGAGACGGCAAAGGCGTCGCGTCGAACTTCGCACAGCAACGCTACGCCCAGTAGAAGAAAGGTACCCAACACCATTTTCCAGTAATTCGACAAGAAGCTGTCGAGAACGTTTAGGCAGCGTCGCAGAAGCTGGAACGGCAATAGGATGAATTGGCACGTCAATCCCGCCGACGATTCGCGTCCGCTTGCGAGCCAATTGCGGATGAGCTTGCTGCACTCGTATTTGAGCGAGTGGAGGGCGCAGCCGCACAGTACGGCCCAGAGGAGAGGTCGCACAAAGAGCTCCATCGTGTAGAAGAGCGCCACGAGGGCGATGCACACGATGACGACGAAAACTTGCGCGGCGACCGTGTACAACGCCGTTTTGACGGCTTTGTCGTCGCTGTCTCCACTCACGTACTGCCAGAAATCGCGGAAGCGCTCGCGGTACTCCATCGTTTCTCTTCTGGAAGCCATTGGCGTTGGAGAGAAGAGAAGCGCGGTTAGCGTAGCGCATTCGTTTAGCGCACAAAAAACAACAACGTGTAGACTAGGTCATGAATTTGACGCAATGCGATCATAGACGAACAAAAAACGAGCAAAAAAACGAACAAACAAGCAGTGTTCATGCCACACGCAGTTAAATTGTGTCTGTTCGAGCGGAGTCGACGATCGAGTTCATGCAGGGATACTGTAGTATCCCTGGTTCATGTAAAGCCGGCAGGAATTTTCGTCGGGGGAGACGAGCTCTTGCTAAAGTCAAATATCTGACTCAGGCACAGAGCTTTTTTTGTTGACCCTTCTCTAACTCCCAGGCAGAACTGCCAGATGTACAGCGATTCTCCAGCAGGAACAGGCTTCTCAACTTTTTCCGTTGTAGTTGTTTCTTCGGCCCAGGTTTCCTCTTTAGTGTTGATAGCACTGCCTCCGTATTCCGCTGACAAGGAAAACTGTTGTTTGCACGTGGCCCCAAAAAGAAGCCCTTCGAATTCCGTTGAGTAACTTGCACCGATTTTCCAGTTATGCTGAACTTCTTCCTTGGCGCTTTTCTTGTAGCCGACGTTTACTTCCATTGTTCGGCTAAATTGCATGGCAGTGGTTCCTGTATTGGAGTAAGATGATACCAATTTCCAGTAGCCGACCGTTGGACCTATAGTTGCAGCTAGACCTCCAGGAAGGAAATTGACAACGGAAGGATTGATGGTTTCATCGTATCCACCTTCATTCGTTGAAAGGTTCTTGGTGTAGTGAACTTTTACACCCCATTGGTCAATACCCGTGACAATGTAGTACCAGACGTCGCCACGCCAGTATGACTTGGTTGCCCAGTAGTAAAGACCATTTTTACACTTAGAGTGAAGAGGATATTGTCGTTTTTTATCTTTGAATTCAAGATACTCTGCTGGCTCAGCCGTGCTTAAATTGGACACCGCCCTAAAATAGCCCTCTTTTTCGAAGATGACAATGAAGACCGGAGAGACGGAATAATGGTGGTATTTGCTAGAGGCCAGATAAAAGTCTCCACCTTGCAGGTCTTTGTGAAGATCTCCTTCTTTAGCATCAGCGTCTGACGAGAGATTTGTGACCTCTCGATACGTGTTGCCTTTGATGACGTAGAAGTATTCGTAGTCAGACCCAACTTCAGGAGCGCACTCGTATGCCATGTAATGATCTCCATCGGTGCAGGAAGAGTGAAGCTTCAAAATTTCAGGATTGGCGTCGTGAAGCGTATTAGACGACAGTTTTGCAAAGCATCCGAGATCGGATCGAACGACGTATGACTTTGTCGTGCCACAAAAATCGTTGCCTCTTTTTTGCCGAACTAGCTGCGCTTTTGAACTCATCTCTGCAAAAACAAATCTTAGCAGGTGTTCTGAGAACATATGGTACTGCACGCGTGCCTTCTTTGCAGGCGAACAACGGGATCAAGGGAGAAGGTCTGGTCACAGGCTAGCAGACAGAAGTGCAGGCTGAGAGTGAAAGATTGCTGCTTTTGTACCCATCATGAGCAAGAATCCTCGCGGTCAGGTATTTGAACCCTGTAGCACTGCATGGCATACCTGAACCAAGAAGGAATGACACACGAAGTGCATGCTTGAACCTCACTTAATTAAGTAATTAGAACTTCATACTTGTGCATGCAGACGGCATGTACACTGTACCTGCTGTACATCAAGGCTGGCTGTCAATTTAACTCGGGCTTCTGCAAACCGAGTGACAAGCAAAATGTAAGACTAAAGTAAAAGGACTGTACACCTGCATTCCTTCCCTTCACTGAGAAGTCATACGAATTCAGGGAGTGGTCACGGTCACGCGTTTTT
This sequence comes from Oscarella lobularis, assembly GCF_947507565.1. Taxonomy (NCBI): domain Eukaryota; kingdom Metazoa; phylum Porifera; class Homoscleromorpha; order Homosclerophorida; family Oscarellidae; genus Oscarella; species Oscarella lobularis. The sequence goes on along the minus strand of NC_089177.1, from coordinate 829,394 downwards.
CTGCATATTTGAACTGATTCCATGCAAACTCGAAGGACGCCGCACAAAGACCCGGAGAAGTCCGACAAAGAGATCCTCCCTCGTGCACAAGAGCCACGAGAGAGCAGCACACAACGACTTGACGGCAGCTTTTATCGTCGATGTATAGCATGTAGTCAGCAATAGCCGTCTACACAAGCAAACGTGTACGACTGAAGACTAATGTTAATTAAAAGACTGGCTACCTGCAGAGGTCTCTTCCCTCCACCGGGAAGCTACACGAGTTCAGGGTCAATTAAATTGATTCCATGCGTGCTTAAAGGCAAACGGTTCGAGTCGCATTTAATCGCCTCGTACCCAAACTCTCCGCGTTCGCACGATCAAATGACAACGCGGACGTGGATCTCATGCAGAAGCCCCACGAAGCTGATAACCTGTCGGCTGCCAGTACCTTCGCTGACGCACCGCCAGAAAATCGTGCAAGTGCTCGCGGTACTACAATCGATGTCCTCTGAAAGCCGTCGCGAGAGAGTCTAGAACTTGATTAGTGCAACAATATGACTGTAAGGTACGAATACTTGTGTCTGTGACCACTTGACCACAGTAGCCAGAAACGTAATCAACCACATGCACTAACCACGACGTTTCGCTTCATGTAAGCTTAGGAATACGTGTCGGTTTAGACGAACTGCCGCTTATCTCAAATACTTGACAGCGACATAAAGCGCTGTTTTCTGAACCTCCTCTGGCACCGTGACCTAGACAAAACTGCCAAATGTACAACGATTCTCCCGAAGGAATAGCCTTTCTAATTTCTTCGGTCGTCGTGGTTTCTTCAGTCCAGTTTTCTTCTTCGGTATCGATAGCGCTGCCTCCGTGTTCCGACGAGAGAGAAAACTGGAGTCTGCAGAGAATTCCAAAGATGAGCGACGAGAAATTGGCGCTCAGGCTTCCACTGAATTTCCAATTATGCTGAACTTCGGTTACAACGCACTTCCTGTAGCCCGACCTAACTTCAATTTTTCGCGTAAACTCCAGGTCGGTGTTCCCGCTGTTCGTATATGAAGAGATCAATGTCCAATAGCCGACAGTCGGCCCCTTTGTCACAGCCAAACCTCCAGGAAGAAAATTGACAACGGATGGACTGACAATTTCATCGCATCCTTCAGCATCGGTCGAGAGATTCTTCGTGTAATGAACTTTTACGCCCCACTCATCTACACCCTTTATAATATAGTAAGTGACTTCGCCGCCGTAGAACGCTTTGGTGGCCCAGTAATAGAGACCATTTTGGCAATTCGAATGAAGAACGTAGTCCTTCTTTTTGTCCTTGAATTCAAGACATTTGGCTGGTTTACCTGTGGCTAGGTCGGACACGGCTCGAAAACGACCTTCCCGCTGAAAAATGACAATAAAAATCGGAGTAACGGCATGATGGTGATATTTGCTGGAGGCGAGATAGAAGTCTCCTCCACGCAGATCCTCGTGAAGATTTCCCTCCTCGGCGTCAGCGTCGGACGAGAGATTGCTCACTTGTCGATACCGGTTGCCTTTGATGATGAAGAAGCACTCGCGATACGCCCCGACTTGAGGAGCGTGCTCGTAGGCCATGTAATGATCGCCGTTGACGCAGGACGAATGAAGCGACATGATTTTAGGACTCGCCTTGTGAAGGTGATTCGACGAGAGTTCGGCGAAGCAGTCGAGATCGGATCGAATGAAGTACGACTTCGTCGTACCGAAGAAATCGGATCCTTTTCTATGTGGAACGAGTTGCGGCTTCGAGTTCATCTCTGAAAAAATGTGATACGACGATAAGAGGCTATACAATCAACGTGCACGCTTCTCATTTGCCCGTAGAGACAAAAATCAACAACAGCGCGTACTCTTTAGGCCCAGACAAACAAAGCCCACAGCGCGCGGGGTTCAACGACACAGGCACAGGCCCCCATTAATTTATACAGAGACCCCTGTGCTTTCTTGGTACATGTGTCCAAAGCGGAGGAGAAGTGGGGGGAAGTCAGAGTCAGTATACCACCTTAGCAATAGTTTACCTTTGGCGTGGAGTTAGAAGAATAGGGCACCGAGCAGCAAAGTAACGAGCGGATCTCGAGAGATGTTTTCTTTGGAAGCTTCTTGGGCGAAGTGCTAAACTTCGCTGCGCGCGCGTCCTTTTCTAAATGTTTGGCGTCGGTGCTCTGTACAAGCAAAAGTCAACAATTTATACGTTGATTGGGATTTTATAGGCGCAATTACTCTCTCAAAACAAGACGGTTCTTTGACTCTATATGGAAAGGGCAATGCCCTTCTCCTTTAATGTCAATTAATTACGCCTCTATTGTAGGCTGGGGAAACGAAGCACATAAGGGGAAATACAGTAGGGATTGGCCTTCTCGTAAGCCAACGTGTGTCATTTATTGATTGGTGTCTTCTAACCGTTCTCCGGTCTGCGTTACGGCAAAATCGTAATTTTTCGGATTTTCTAAAACGATCGCTAGTCTCTCGTCCAAGTTCTCCCTAGTGTAAAAATCGAGTTGGGCCGCCGTTTCCTTTACTACTTCAGCCCTTGCGCTTTGCAGCTCGGCTACCTTTTCTCGTTGAATCTCTTCTTTTTCGCTTACGATTCTTTGCTTTTCTTCGCGATCCTTTCTCACCTTTTCCTCACGCCACTTCGCCATTGCTTCCAATTCGCGTCTGTTTCGCTCCATGGCTCTCTCTTCCATCTCTTTCTCCTGCCGTTCGGCTTCTGCTGCTTGCACGCTGATTGCCGCGTCCCTCGCGCGCTCCTTCTCCTTCCATTCGCCTTGAAATCGTTTCCTCGCTTCTTTTACACCCTTCCTGTAGTTTACATATCTCGAATTCCACTTCTCCCGGCCGGGAAAGTCAACGAAACATCGCCGAACGACGACAAACTTCCGCAGAAACGACATGGTAGCGCACGCCTATTATTACGGCAAGCAAAGGTACCGCGCGAAAATACTTTTACCGATCATCGTTACTCATAACCAATCGTTATGCTATCATATCTTCTTCTAATTTTTCTTGCAATTGAACTGTTTCTCAGCTGCTGTAGCTGTTTTCAATCTCCACCATTCACGAGGTGCAGATTGACCCTGCTCCTATGGTGCCTGCACGACGACGCCAGAATCAATGACGTCAAATCATCCTCTCTAATCAGTATTGACTTGAAGTTGATTTCCGTCCTAACCGTGCATGGGAAGAACGCTAAAACGTGGCAGACTAATAAAATACGAGGGAGGACAAGACAAAGTAGGGACGGCACAAGTTTAGAAGGTTGTCCAAATAAACGCTGTAGACCATGTCGTCAGTTTACGTCATCATGGCCAAGATGCCGGAAAATACAAAACCCGGTGCTTCCCGTGCCTTCGTGCTATACATGTATACGTTAGCACTAATCAAATACGAGTACGCCTAGGACTTTCGTAGGCAAAGGAAAACACAGAGAAGCAGGAGACATATTAAGAACAGTAATGGGATCTGTTTTATATAAATAGAAACGTTGTTGTGATTGAAACGGGAGGCTTGTCTAAACCCCAAAAAGGAAGTAGAATCGACATTATCGTATTAGCTAGATTACGACAGACTCCATCTTAGACGTAAAATTACACTCGGCCAACCGTACCGGCTTTTGTAAGAAACGCGGAATACGAATTCACACTCACAGAAAAAAACAGCGGATGTGGAAGATAAACCCGGTGGCTACCACTATATTTACGGCGATGCTTGCACACTGCCACCACATCGATCTCACCTGCTACACACTGAAGGTCATGCTTTCTCACCTGCTGCTTGCTTTCCTGCTTCCAGCTGTTACAATACCAGCAGCTCTCGTTGACGACTCTAAAGACAAGGTACTGTACAGTAAATCGACTTCTTACTACTTGCCATCAAATCTGTGATTACAATTCAGGCGATATGCGGAAACAATCCTTTTCCAATTATTGCTCACAACTACACGGCCAAGTCCTGCCTTGATCACATGAAGAACGGAGCTTCTCACTGTGGCCTCTACGTCATCAACGACGGCGACGAACAATACACAGTTTTTTGTGACATCAACTCGGAAGCGGGAGCTGCTTATACTCTCGTCGAGTCCTTTACTCTTCAGTACAACAACAAAGGATTCCACAAATATTCATTGACTCAGAATTTCCCCATTAGTCACGATTCTCCTCGTTGGGATTATTATCGTTTGACAAAAGATCGAATGCTTAAGCTGTCCGGAGTGTCAACGCTTTGGCGAGCTACGTGCAATTATCCGGAAATGGGAATCGATTATCACGACTACGTCAGAGTTAGGATGAGTTCACTCAACCCCGTCACGTACATAGGAACAGGTGCATGCAAAACCGTAGAGCTGATACAAATACGAGGACGACTAGAATTTCCAATAACAGTCGCATTCTGGCAAAGAGAAAACGTTTGGCACCTCCACCATGATAGTTCAGCAAACTCGTGCGGAATGAGAGCCACGCCCAAAGCTGTCAGCAGTGAGGACAACTGGGGATACTATAAGACTGTCAATCCACAGTTCCGCTGCACGTCATCTCCACAGTCAACTACACAGTTCTGGTTTGGAGGACACATTTGAGTTCAGTTCTACGAGGAAGGACCCAAGGTCTAGTTTAGACTAAATCTTGTACCCTTTCTTCTTATTTGTCTTTTGATTTGTCTGAGCAATGTTAACTTCCGGCTGCATTTTATCTCCATGTCTGTCTGTCTGTCTGTGTTTGTCATTTGAGCATACGAACGTTTCATATACAATAGTCTGGTGTATCTGTCTGTATGACCTCACGCACTGCTTCCATATTGCTTATTCCACTCTTCGTACGCCATCAAATCGCGACTAGAAACGCTACACCGAACGTGCTTCAAAGCCGCCTCAAAATCCCCATAACAAATGGGACGCACCTGATAAAGCAACCACGCCAATGCATAGCCCACAACACACCACAGGAAAACCCTACCTGATCAGCGCTAATGCGGGTTATATCAGCCGCACCAATACTACGAATAGGACCAAGTGCCGCTTCACGGCAAAGGCAAGCGACATCAGCTCCAGAATAGCCTTGATTATTCAAGAGTTCGCGTATGCAAGGGTGCACGAGTAGCGCTTGCTCACCTTCTGTTTTCAAGCACAATTCATCCATTTCCGAATCGGCCAACAGTGCCTCCATACTCGCCAAGAGAGATCGCACGATCTGGCGACGAGCCCCGCCGTCCGGAAGAGGTATATACAGTCGTTTGCTCAGACGTCGTCGCGCCGCTTCGTCGATTTCCTGAGGCCGATTGGTCGCTCCGACAACCAAGACGCGATCGTCGGAATTCGTCGTGGCCCCATCCTCAATAGAAAAGAAAAATCGACGAACAGATTCAATTTCACGTTTTTTCCTTTACAAGTTGAACGAGAAATTCGGTTTTGATTCGACGCGACGACTCGTGCTCCGTGTCGCTTCTTTGGGTCAGAAGTGAATCGATCTCGTCGATGAATATGACGGCGGGCTGAAAACATCGTGCGACGGCAAACAGAGTTCGAACCATCTTCTCGCCTTCACCGACCTCACAGAGAGACAAAGCAATAGAAACCCAAAGGGGAGAAAAAACGAAATTTTCTATATACCCATTTGGACGTAAGAGACGAGGCGCTGATGCTGAAAAACGTGGCTCCAGCTTGACTCGCTATGCATTTGCCTGATACGAAGTATTAAAAATGCGTTCCTTTGAATTCTGACCGTCTACCTATGAGAGTTTTCCCCGTGCCCGGTGGGCCAAAGAGTAGAATTCCTTTCGGAGGACCGCGAAGCCCGGTAAAGAGATCTCTGCGCATCCACGTACACGCGTATACAAGCGTTTGGATCGTGAAGGACTTACGGTCTTAGCATTGGCCATATGACGGCTTCTTTTATGGTTGCTTTTGCGAAATCGAGACCGGCTATGTGTTCCCAGTTGACGGGAGCACTGTGATCTACAATCTGAATAAAGATAATTGAAATCTAGAAGTATTTTAATAGTTCCTCTACCTCGTTCATTATCAATTCGACCATTTTCTGGTCCAAACTTTTCAATCTTTCATCGTCAAGGATGGGAGATTGACATTCTCTGGCAGTTGAATCGCCACTTGCAGAGTGTAGCAGCTTAGCACTCCTTCAAAGACAGGGCCTTCTAACTTGAAGTGGCTCTACACTTCTTTTCTCTTTCCTACCCTCTCCCACGTGGTGCTTCCTCTTCGTCTCGTCTCACAGGCGGAGCAAATTTACTATACGGAGTCCGTCTATACAAAAAGAACTAAAATCAGTACTCTAATATAAGAACCAAACATAAACTCATAAGAATATTAAGTCGACTGTGGGCTCGCCCTATTGTTTTACCTGGTTCCCAGTTGGCGTCTTGGCCTTCCTGATGTATCATCCCTGTGACTTCCGCCGCCGTTACAGCGCTGGGGATTCTTTTTCTGATCAACGGCCTTATGTAAAACGAGTACTAATGACTTCATAATGCACTAAGTTTTGTTTGTGTGCACCAGTTGCTGTCTCGCCGTTACGAAGGGAGTGGAACTCTTCCCGGGTTCTTCGTTCTCTGTCTCGTCCTCTTCTCCAAAATTGTCCCAGATTCTCTTGCCCTTTCCTTTACTGTGGCGATGTTTGGGACTGTCTTTCTCCCTCTCTCCCCCTTTCTTTGTCCAGCTGAAATTAGCTACGGGGCTACGGGGCACGCAAGGGCTTTTCTTTGGCGGGATTTTTACAGCAGAACTGTCACTGCCAAATTTCTCAAAAGCATTCGATACAGACTAGAATTGACATTGACCAAGATGCAACTTTAAATGTCCGCCATTTTTTAAAAAACCTCGTTTCGAGCTGATTTTTCTATCTCTTTGACTTCCGGAAAATTTTTCACACTCTCAAGAGTGAGAGAAGATGACCATAATTGGCTTTCTATTGTTATATGTCAGGGGTCACGTCATTTATTATTTTCTACTTGTACCGTTTGACGAATTTTCTAATTGGCTAATAATTGCCTCTGCGTAGTTGTTCATTCCTGAGATTTACAAATCAGCGTTTTTCCGCGAGCTCGTATCAAACTCGCCTTTATTTCGGTCTGTAGCGTCAATTGTACTTCCGTACCGCTTTAGATAGTTTAGATACACTTGATTTAGATCGTTCGTTTGTCTTCGGAAGAAAACTATCGTCTCTATGGCGCGAATTTTCTGCTTCTCACCTTTCCGCTCTTCTTTCCGCTACGAAAAACGCCATCGATCGTAGAGAGTCGGCTTTCGTGCGCGCATCGTCGCTAATTGAGTCAAAATAGAGCTCTCGCCATCGATTCGAGTCCATTTTCTGCAAAATCGCGCCGGAACGTCACGCGCATGGCAAGCTCCCGTATAGCCATACAAAGAATATCATCTTACGTGCCAATCAATGCAGTGTGTACACATCTCGGTGACAAAAGAAAAAAAACGAATCCACAGAAGTTCGCACCCTAACTAGTGTTCAATTTTGAAGAAACGAACGCATCCGTCAGTGCCAGCTGATACGATGGTATTGTCGTCAATCCACTGAATGGCTGGAATATTACTGAGCGGATGAGCTCCTATAAAAAAAAAGAAAGCCAAAGTCTTAGTCGTTCGCAACCGTCGTCGTCTGCTGTCTCACTCTCAATCTTGATCTTCTTGGATTTATCTTCGCGATCCCATATGAAGATGTGATTGTCCAAGCCGCCGGAGGCGATATAACGCGAATTGGGCGAAAAGGCTAGAGAGCTCACGCGTGCCGTGTGAAAGCCCCAATTCGATCGTTCGATCTTTTAAATAAAATATATTCACCCCCGGCGAATAAATAAATAAATAAATAAATAATTAACTCACTTTTTCTTCGAGAGTATCTGGATTCAAAGGAAGGACGACGCGTAGAGACGTGCCCACGGCGACGAGACCGTCGTCGGGAGCGTAAGCCACGCAGAAAGGCTGTCCTGTCACTTTGCTTTCCTTTTTCTGCACGAGATTATCGCCATCAATGGCAAACACGTGCACCATCTCATCCTAAGTGAAGTACACATAAGGTACAATGAATTATATATAGAAGTTCGATTGTCGTTACTTTTCCTCCGACGATGATTTCCTGCTGATTGGGTCTCACGGCGACGCAGAGAGGATCAAAGGAGACTCCCTGACTGCAGACGACGCGGCCATCGCGTATAAGCACAACCTAGGGTACGTGAACTCGCATACGTAAACATACATTTTACCAGCCCTACGTGTTGAACGCAGGACACCGCTATGATGTCTTTCCCAGCCGAAATTCCAGTGGGAGTGCTATCCACTTTGATAATACTTGAACTACGAATAAACTCCGGTGACACTATCTATCTAAATTTCGTCCTTTTCGGTTCACCTGTATTCTCCTGATTCCGGTGACATGAAGCGTACGCTGTCGTCGATGGTGCAGTAAACAATTTCGTCCCCGAAGAGAGCAAATTGCACCAGAGACGTCGGCTTGTTCCCGGTCGGCTCGTCCATGTTGCCAGTGGCTGGATCCCAGTGAGCTGAAACAAAAGAACAGCGGTTTAGAAATCAACGAAAAAATAATGTATTACGTACTAATTCTTCCTTCGTAACTGCTAGAGTAGACGGTGTTCTTTTTAGGATGGTAAAGAGCGGAGGTCAACAATTTGGAATGACCCTAAAAAGTCTTTTAATTGATGCATATATATATTTAAAGAATTTGCAGTGCTCTTTACCTTGAGAACGCGTCTCGGCTTGTTGGGATTGTCGAGGTCCAGATAATTGATGTAGCCGGACACAGAAACGGTGAGGATGTCGTCGTTTTGCCACAAGGCGGCGACTTGCATGTCCTCCACCGTCGAGCCCATTTTGAAGTGCCTGCCATAGTAAGATAGATGAAGAAGCAAAACTGCGTTTCTGCTTACGTGACAGCAGATCGCGTTTCCACGTCCCAAAGTTTGCACGTTTTGTCCCCGGAAACGGTCACCAAGCGCTTGCTATCGGGACCCCAAGCCACCTAATGGGGGAAAGTACACATTCAATAAATAAATATATAACAAATCTAAGCCAAGTATATAGTCGTATTGTGAGAGACCCTGTAGGTAATTCACTCACAGCGTAAATGCCTCCAGCGTGCGTCTTTCCTTCTCCCAGCTGGCCCTTCAGTTCGCCAGATTTCCCGTCATAGAGAAAAGCCTGCGTTGAGAACACATAAGAAACCCCTTAACTTCTTTCCTCAGTGAGCCTACGTTTCCGTCGTGACCGCCCGTGCAGAACAGCTCGCCGTTCGGAGCATAGCGAACCGAATTGACAAACTGCGTGTGTTCCTAGAGAAAACCGCGTGAAAATCTTTCATCGGCGCCGTCCTCTCGTCTCTCACTTTAAGCGCGTGATCGTATTTGAACGGAGGTCCGGCAAAAAAGTAGCCGCACTTGTCCTCGCTTCCAACAGCGATGCGATAGGGACGCGTGGGCTTGTACGAAATGGAATTGACAGCCTTGGCAATGCCGCCCATCGCGCCCACAGTGCTCCCGCTATCCCACAAAAAAGCGCGAGCAAATCTAGAAAGAAAGAAAGAAAAAGGCCACGTCCCCATACTATATTTTTCAATTTCAATTTTTTCTTTCTTTCTTACGTATCGCGTCCCGCTCCACCCACGGCAATGCGTTTGCTCTCGGGTCCCCAGGAAATGTCTCGTATGGGTCCGCCCCAGATTTGGTATTCGTATTTGAGCATGTGCTCCTTCTGCGTCGTGTCCCAAATGCGCACATTACCGCTTGTATCTTTGGAGAAAAAGCCAATAAAATGAATTCTAAATCCACGCCGATGCAACAACGAGACTTGTCATCCCCTTCATCATATGATCTAACAGCCACGCCCACGCGATAAACGTCAAATCGTCGCGATGATGTCATTCGCGCTCGAAAATGACCATATATGGTAAAGCGATGGCCACTCACCAGCGGAAGCGATGTAGAAGCCGGAAGGAGCGTAGGCGGCCACCGTCGCCTGAGTTTTGTGCTCCGTGTACGTTTCGGCTATTTCGGGGTTCTAGAGACGCGATTTTCAGAGAATCGCGAGAACGCGAAGAATTTCTTGCCTTGATGTCCCTAATGATCACCGAATTTCCGCTCGTGTAGAGAAAGTTCTTGCCTTTCGGATCGCCGTTGAGAACGAACGGCGTGCCGCGCGCCACTTGGGGCAGAACGGCGAAGACGTGGCCTAGTAAAGGGCCCCCCCCGAAGTCGCGCGAGAGCTCGATTGCAAGTGCAAGACTCACCTCGATCAAACGACATCGCTGGAGACAAGGAAAGAAGTGATATCGCCCCTCAGACGAGCAGCCAACTTGAAGAGAAAGAATAAATGAGAAGTGCCCGGATGAATCACACACGTCGCCGTCATTTCCTGTCCCCACAATTTATCGCACCGGTTCAATTATTTATTCTCGTCCCTCAGAACAATCTCTGCCGTCGGGAACGGTCCGGCTGAAAAACAAAATAGACAACGACGCCACACACGAGTGCAACAACGAGAAAGACGACAAAAAGCACTGTCCACAAACTGGTGCCTTGACGACTTGACTGAGGATCGGAAATGTGTTCTAATAACAACGTCGATGCATCGAGAGAATCTCGTTCTTTAAAAAATCTACAAACCTCTTGGTGCTGCATGTTTTGCTGCGGCCGGTGCGGCCGTCATCCATCCGTCCTTAGTTTCGAATGTATTATTTGCGAAGAGCTTAGTCTCGCGTATCATCTCACCTCTGAATCGTCTCCTTTGTTCTCCAGTTCAAATACTTTAAAGGATATGATGTCGTGGTTGTCTGAAGAACAAAGAGAGCACGTGGGTGGGGAGTTGTATTTTAGAGAAGATGCCCTATTACCAGCAAGGTCTCCGGTTGCTGCGGATACGCCGAAATAGTAGCCAGCAGGCAAATCGACTTCCTCTACTCGAAAGCATTCTTGCCACTCGTAGTTTCCGTCCACATCGAGATTGACCTAAAGAGTCAATAATAATAATAATAATAATAATAATAATAACTGTTAGTAGTGCTATACTTACTGTCAAAGTTCTATCTGCATATAGTATTGACGCGTGTGTATCCTCTTCAAGATTTCTAAACTGAACCTACGTAGGCAGACATTTCTATGAGAACCAACCTTATTATGTAATAGAATTTTTTTACTCACGTGGCATCCAGCAACTTCGCTATGGGTTCCGTCTCGATCGTGATCGTAATGAACAGACCCGTTGGCGACAATAGCAGAAACGTAAGGATGTGGATGCTAGAATGCGTTGTTATTATAATTAATAATTGAATATTGAATTGTATTTACCGCATGCTCGCCGTTGTGATTGCTGTACGTATCAAAAAAGATGCCAAGCCCCGTGAAATAATCTCGACTTCCAAACACGTCACCTAATTAGAAAAATTACCATCGAATTCCTTCAGTTTCAGTTTCTCTCTTTCTCACCGAATTCGCTTTTATCTTTCGTGTACCATATGGCAAATCCGTCGCCGTAGAGCGTCTTCCCCTGACCGTGGACTTTGAATTGAGCCTGGATTTCCCAATTTCGTATTGCGGCCGGAATTTTGTTCCACAGCATGCCGCGTTTGCTTTGTCGATCCGGAGTGAGACGGATGTAGTTGTTCGTGACGACCGTGCTACCAGAGAAGTCCCAGTTCGGTAGATCCATGCCCGAGCCTAAAGACGGGCGATCGATTTGAGGATTAGAGCGCGTTTTCTGAGGTGTATTGCCTTGATAGGGTTTCGTTAGTGTGTATTCTCGCTTGAGGTATTGCGCCTCGGCGGCGACGATGACGAGTAGGGGCAGAAGGAGAGACGAGAAAGCCATCGTGTCTGTTACCCGCGAGGTCACGAGGTTTTTGCTTCGCGTCCCGGATGTCCACGTGGGATGAGAAGTTGCTATAGCGACCGATGGCCTTTTTCAACCTAACACAACTCGGCGGGCAAGATCCGATCAAAGACGCAGTCCAACCGATTCAAAGTGACTCGCAGCAGAACGAGAAGACTCAGACGGAACAGAGCCACAAAGGATCGCACGAAAAATACACGACACAGCTCCAAAAGCATCAGCGAAACGAAAAAGGTGCGACGGCGACGAATCTATACAATCACATTGCACGAATACACATCGTAGGGCCCAATGAGCTCTACAAGAGCCCCGTGGCAACGTCAATGAATTACGGTTGGTGGATGAAAGACGAAGAGGAGAGAAACAAGAGCTGGACTCACGTGCCGAGAAAGGCTCACGTGAACAGCGAAATGACAAAGTAAACCCGCAGGAAAATTATTTCACGTTTTTGAAGTCCGCAAACGCTCACTTTAGATTTGTCGACGAAATGGCACTCACAAACAGGGACTTTTCACTCTTTTAATTAATTGTAATAAAAATAGTAGAACACTGTCAAACATTACATTTAGAAACCCAACATTATTAATTCGCCATTATCAAACAACACGCGACAAATCATGCCCGCCTCACTTTTCGGTAAGACTCAGCTGGTGAGCCAACACTTGAGCGTACCTCTTTGGGGTGATGCCACCAATTCGAGAGATGTGCTCAAACAGTTTCTCGTCCGACATGGAGTCGGGAAGTCGCGTAAAAAATCGGCCCAAGTCGATGAACTCCATCTCCAGCATTTCATTTTGATACATACTTAGAATGCCTGAGAAGACATTCAAGATAGGTAAAAGGATCTATATTGCATATAATACCAAGTGCCGTTCGAAAGAGAAAGATGTCCCCGTCGCGAAAATAAACGTCCCAAACTCGACAGGCTACATCCAAAGGAAGAGCTTTACTGTACAAAGCGTAGATCCTAAAAGAATCGAAATGAGCAGGACTGAAATATATTGCATCTGTGTCAGGCTCTTATACCAATCAATAAGAAACATGTCGGGAGTGACATTCAGTGACTCAAAGTGGGCCGAAAGCTTAGGCAGATGCTCTTCAAAAAACGTCGTAAATAGACCAAAGTACGCCGACATCTGTGAGACGAGTAAGGAAGACTTTTCGTTTGAGACCCACGTTCTCTTCTACCTTCTTCTCGTCGACTCTAAAGAATGCCAAGTGACACGGACGATTCAGAATCCCCGCTAGGCAAACAAACGCCTCAGACGGCGACACGTAGAGTAGAAAAACAGCCGCCAGAAACGACATGCCTTGAACCTGAAACAAATACGAGACCGAGTGAAATTTTTTCGTTCACCTTTTCCCCCCATTCGTTTCCTACGTAGCCCACGTCGGGTCTGTAGCAAGCGTAGGCTCCCAGTACGTCGTGGAGATCATCATAGAGAGGACCTCCCTAAAAGAAAACTTTTTTTTGCTAAAGGGATATCTCTCCCCGGAATTAGTACCTTTTGAAACATGCATAGACGGGGAAATGTGCGCGACACGTCCAGGTGAATCATTTCAACGCTTTTCTCATGGTCTTTGCCAACTAGATCAGGGTCTTAGGAAGAAAAGATAAAGATATTTATTTGTACTAAATAATAGAAGCACGCCTTACCCATGATCTCCCTTTCGGGACTGCGTCCTTTCGATGCCAGTTTCTCGTGCGCGCGAGCCAGAAAGATCTTATAAAGATCTGAATAGAACAAAGACGATTATGATTAAACATTGTTCATGAATTATAATAGATCAACCCTCTGTTATTTGCAAGCTGTTTCCTATTGCTTTTGGCCAGACGACACCGCGTACGCTTGACGGAAGTCCGTGCCACCATTTCTCCTGGACCAATTTGGTTCCGCAGCTGAAAATCAATATATTAATTATGAATTCATTGAAAAATAGTTTTTTTACACTGCATCCCAATTGGGCACGATATCCGTCTTCCAAGCTTCTATGGACGAAGAGACAATCTTCTCCTTTTTCTCCTTTTCAGCTTCTTTCTTTTTCTTTTCCTTCACCGCTTGCTTTTCTGCAGAGCCAATCATTGCGTTGCCAATCCTCGCAAAAAAACGACGACGAAAAAACCGCACCTTTCTTCTTAGCCAACGCAAGCATTTTCTCATACTCAAGCCTATGCTTCTTCACCTCACTAGCAGACTTAGCCGGCAAATTTCTAAAGATACACGTACACCCAGTCCCTCGAGAGACCCGCATCTAACTCACGCTGGTCTATGTTCAAGTATGAGTCCCGTCGTCAAGACGGCCCCGCCCCCGCTTCCTCCACCATCCCTCTTCTTTCGACCGAACCATCGCCGTCGTCGTCCCGTCGACGCCCCCGCCGCCGCCGCTTCGTCGTCCCTAAAAAGCCGGCGTCACGCCTTCCTCCATAAAACACTCTCGGATGTCCCAAACGAACCGTCGAGATATCGTCGCCTCTTTTGCATCCGTCACGTCCAATTCGTCGTCGAACGAATTCGGCGTTTCCGATCGGTCGGCGACGCTTCCTTCGCGACTCGTGTCGAGCGTCGGAACGAGTTCCGAGCTTGGGACGTCGCCGGGCGTCGTCGCGGCGATCGCCGTTGCGGTCGACGTTTCGGTTTCTGCGACGTTTCGACTCGGGGAAGTCGATTCTTTCGGCGTGGGCTCTGCGGGCGCATTTTGGTCTTCCATTAGAGCGGCTCCGACGAAAAGCGACATCAAGAAGAGCAAGAACGGCGACTAAACCTAGTAATGAGTACTAACTCTATACGGGTCTCGCAGTCATTGAACCACCGCCGCTTCTTTTCCCGGATTATCAACGATTTTTCGACCTAGGCTTAGTAGGCTGTTCCGGAATTGCAAACTCTTTTCTGTGACGATGAATTCGATTCGAATTTGGAACATGCGAGCCGCTCGGATAGTGCCGTCGAGTAGATATAGCGAAGGCCCTAAAGAAGCGCCGTCTCGTGCACCGGAGTCTCTGCAGCGAATCGTACGCGTCGATCACGCAGGCGAGTACGCTGCCGATCGCATTTACGCCGGTCAAATGGCCGTGCTGCGCGACAAAACGCCTGCATCGGAAGCGATTCGAGAAATGTGGGAAACGGAGAAAGAGCATCTCGTCGAATTCGAGCGTGTGATGAGAGACAAACGCGTGCGTCCGACAGCACTATTACCCATATGGAATTTGGCAGGATTCGCTGTGGGAGCCGGATCGGCGTTGTTGGGTGCAAAAGCGGCCATGGCTTGTACGGTGGCCGTCGAGGAAGTAATCGAAGAGCACTATAATGATCAATTACGAATACTAATGAATGACGAGAATTTTGACGATTCTGAGTTATTGAATACTATCAGTAAGATACGGGACGACGAGGTGGCCCATCGCGATGCGGGAAGCGAGTTTGGCGGCAAGGAAGCGACGGAATCGTATCCAAGTGTGACGAATCTTTTGAAGATGGGACTAAGGACAGCTATTTGGCTGTCTGAACGATTTTGAATAAAACTTTAGTGTGTGGGGGGAGTAGTGTTGAAATAGATCGCCATCTGACAACACGGAAGTGTACGTGTAATTTTGCAGCTAGATCCGTGTGGCACAGAAGATTCAGAAGCCAGACCAATGAAGCACACCCAGACGCAAAATAACTCTGATGACTAACTGTGTGTGTGCACTGGAGATGCCGAACCAGTAAAGCATCGACCTTAGCTGAGTGACAAGAAACACATGCAGAACACCAAAGCAAAACAATTCTGACGACGAATGAACAAACGAACGAAAAATGTGTTTCAAGAAACCGTGACATTGCCTGATCAAAGGAATGTCTTGTGAAGCACGGCCAAGGCAAGCACTATAGCAGAGCCGGCTGTCACCTTCGCTGCGTCGTCCGTAGGCGGTGGCGACGTCACGATGGAGGACGGATTCTAATAAGCATAACAAAACATTACCGGTTTAAACTGACTTAGGACGTACGAACCAGTTGAAAGCTGTTCGAAGGCACTTTGACCCAATAGATGGACGTATGCTGGACAATAGTGCAACTGTAGTAAAAGACAAAAGCGCGATAAGAGAACGCGATCAGATTGACAAAAAAGCTGTACTATGCCGTTAGACTGCCTGGCCACGGTAACGGTAGAGATGCGGCGGGCGATCTCCACGTCATGCTCGCCGATGCATTGTAGAGCGCGACCGTGTGCGTGGCGGATCCCTGTCGGAGGTAAACAACCGGATCCGTGATTGCATAATGATTCAATGTCACGAGTTGCCGCGACCGAATTCTTACGATCAAAGCAGTGTTGCACGGAGCGTTTTTGTAAAATTTCGGCAGATTCACAAATGATCCGTGTCGAGTGTTGTCCGAGGCCGACGAGCGAACCTGACAAAGGAAGCCCTCGATGTCGTCATATGACGAATTCTTCTTCGTTATACTGACTAAGCATCAAAAATTTCCACATTTTAGCTCATGTAGATCTATATATTTCACTGGTATATTCCGTGTCGGGCATCCAGCCGTTCGCGTCGACATTGATTGCAACGTCAAATTCGCTCGGCCTGGTTTGCGGAGGGCCTCCGTGACCCATAGGTCTTGCAGCAGTACTCGGAGCCATGCTATCACATGCTTCTGGAGGTGCTCCACTTGGATAAGACCACACTGCGCTCGCCAAAGAGCAAAGGATCAGCGTGCCAAGCGGTGCCATGGCTCGGTTGAAAGTGATGCGATCTTCTAATTATACCAGCCAATAAGATCATGTAGCAGCAGACGTTGTTATTAATTGCGTGCTGATGTGGGTCAGAAACAGCCGCTGGAAAGACTTCCATTGCACTTGGACTCAGGCCGGAGTCTAATTGCCTTATGCACACGGTCCAGCTCGTTCGACCGGTAACGATTCAGTGTAGAGCCAATGGTAACCTTTCTAGCGGAAGTTGAGCAGAGGGGGAGGTCCTAAATTAAAAGTCTCCATCCTGATGAGTATCGTGACAGTCAGTGTACAGAACGGCCAACGTAAACCTATAGTTATAAAAGTAAAGGCGCGCAAGGAATCACTATATATATGTATGCATGCTCATACCTATCCACACACTAAACTTTTAAGTTCTAAACTAATGTCTTTGTCTCGCTTCCTGCTGCGTGCGCTAGTCGTCGCAGTTCACAGCTCCTCTTCGCTACGAAGACATCGCAGCGGCCGGCGAGCGAAGAGAAGGCATCGACGACGCTTCTCTTCGCTTCAGGTGAGTTCTCAGAACCATTGGCCATGTCGAGGAGAGGCGGGCTGGGCGGGAGTCAGCCGTTCCGCTCTTCGCTGGCACCCGAACCGCCTCGGCTCGCACCGGTAGGCTCTTTCAGACAGCCGGGCGTCGTTAAAAGACGCATCGGCTTAGTCTGACCATAGATATAAAAATAGAGGGATTGGCAACTCCCTCCTTATCACGTGATTTACGTGGTCCTAGGGTAGTTACGTTCCCATTCACCATCATGTCCGCTCTTGTACGCGCTCTTGAAGCTACGCTGCAGTCCAACGTCACTTCTGCCGTATCCCATCGATACGAAAAGCTGAAGAAAGACGCCGGAACGCTTCTCCAAGACGAATTTCGTCATCGTCTTCTAAAATTTGGCGAAGAGCTCACCAAAAACGTCCAGGACTGCTTTCCTGTTCTCTCTTCCCGTCCTTGGAGACCTTCCGATCGCGAAAAGTGCCTTGAAGCTTTCATGGCACTTCGAATCGACGTGCTTCCTCAACTCTGGAAGTCGTTCTACGCTGAGATTGAGATGTGCGACGACGATCCTCTGCTTCCGCAGTGTGTCAATAGGAGGCTATTTGAGATTTGTTTAAGTGAGCATTTGGAGAGTGGGGCCGCATCTGCCAGTGCCACTGAAGAAGGCCACTCGACCGTCTGTGCCTCCCTGTCAGTCGATGAGGAGAATGCTCTGCAATACGCGTCAGGATTCATTCCTTTCAAACTCCTTAGGAAATACAGATCCCTGTCAAGCGACGACTCTCGAACACAGCAGTTTTCCTTCCGCCTGTTGCACGCTCCACCGTACCATTTCCTCTTCAAAATCGAGCGTTGTGTCTAAATGCGCGCAAATAATTCAGATACGAAGAACGCACGTCTCTTCGAAAAGGTACCACTTTCAGTCGACTGATTTCCAGACGATTCGATAGTTGCAGCCTGAGCTGACGAACGAGGGCGATGTCTGCTGTATTTTTTCCGAGTGAAGCGATTTTTCTTCCTCAAAGGCATTCTAGGGACAAAATAAAAAGTAATTACGCCAAAAAACATTTAAGCAAAAGAAGTTTAGCGCCATAAGTCACGTGCCAGTTAGAGGTCACTAGAAAGGGTCAGCCTGAGAGTAAAGACAGGCAGAGAGAACAACTGCTTATGCCAGTTCCACGCAGAAATGACTCTTCTTTATGATAATCGACAGTGAAGAGAAGCCAAACGCACGGGCAATGAGCCAACCTATCCGCAGTTGAGTCACTACAAATGACGAAAAACGGCCGCTGTGTCTAAAGGAAAGGTTTAGCGGCCTCTACAGAACGCCTATTCCACGCCAGGACAACTGGCAAGCCTAATTATGAGCGTACGAGCATAGCGCGAACGAGCGTTACTTCCCCAACCTGTCCGCAGTTGGGCGAGGTGCAATTTGTCCATATCGGCGCCATACATAGCCGTACGAATTCCCGCAGTGTACTATGGAGCTTCTGACCTTTCGAATTATCACTTCGAATCGTAGGGAGAACTCCGGGAGACTCTTAGCTTGTGTTTCGGTAAGCAAGATTCGAGCGCATCCGGGAAAAAACGTAACTACCCTAGGACCACGTAAATCACGTGATAAGGAGGGAGTTGCCAATCCCTCTATTTTTATATCTATGGTCTGACGCTCGCGAGCCTAACCGGAAGTGCGAAGTCGAACGATGGTGTCCTTCTCGTCATGTTTTCTCACTTCTTAGGCTGCTCCGATGTCGCAAGAAGGAAGAAAGAAGACGGCGAGTAGCCGGAAAACGGCTACGAAGGAAAACAGTAAGTTGTAGAGACGTTTTACGAGTTGTTGTTCTGAATTCTTTCTCTTTTATTTTTCACATGTTCTCTAGGTGACGTCAAAGACCTAGGAAATTTTTTGTATTTTTTTGCTAATTTTTTGTATTTTTTATAATTACTTTTTGAAATAAAGTTTCTGAACTTCACTTTCTTTTGTCTGAAAAAACGCGATAACATCTCCCAACAACACTCCAAAAAAAATAATTTTGAAATTTGCTATTGTTTCTTAAATATTCGTAAATATATGTAAAAATTTGCGGTTATTGATTTCTGTAACAGAAATTCCAAATCGATTGAAACTTGGAACCAAGAGAGAACATAATTTTTGAAATTTTTTGAGTCTAAGCTTGTTGTGTAAAAGTGTGGTTACGCAGAGATATTGATTTTTGAAAAGTACATCCGGGACTATCAATTTTTTAATCGTAAATAACTCGTGAACGGATTGTCCGATTTCAAAAATTTTTGCACAGTTCGATTCCTCTACTAATTCTGCATAAGGTAGAGTAAAATCAGTAAATTTGAGCAATATTGCCATGATCCGCGACCAACCGCGCCACACGCTTAGGGTTACATGAAAGTAGCTGAAGCCTTTAGGACTTGCGCCAGGCTGCAAGTCGTTTTCCGAACCAGCAGTCGTAGCCGCTGCTGACCAACACGGTTCAATGCCCGTGTAGGCAAATAGTTAAACTGTGAAATTGCAATTGAATCCGTTCTTTCTCAGCCGAGAAATCGACACATTTCGCATAGGGGCGAAAAAAGCTAACAGATTTAGCTCCAAATTACACAGTTTAGAGACACTACAGTGCTAAGTCTATTTTCACTTCAATATGGTCAGACTTCCTTTTTCGAAAGTCGCAATTAGGGTTCAAAGTTACATTAAAAGCCCTAACGCGCGCTACAGAAGACTTTTTCTCGACCGTTTTTCAATGAGAAACCGACGTTTGGACTAGTCGCTAAGTCTCGAATGCATTTTCGTGGTCCTTTTGAAGACATCGGTGACGGTAAAATTCACACCCGTTGTCCAGTAGCGTCGTTCGCGAAATCCTGCGTCTTTTTTAATCAGAAGCTTAGACGCTGCTTTATAGGTGCTCATATGTTGCTTGCGCTTACGTAAACTGCGATATTTTCTACGGAATGCCGAATCGTAACCCTAGCCCAAACCCTAACCTAACCCTACCATGTGCGTACGCACATGCGTTGTTCAAGCGGATCGACGAGCGAAAGTCTGATGCAGAGAACGTCTTTCGACGACAGCCAAAGATGCTGCCACAGCATGTTGCTATGACCACCGAACTTGTCAGCGGCTCAAGGCAAATTGTGCACTTGAGAACATCTCGAAGTCGCTCCATTTGCCACGCATTTCCTGCCAATTCGTTAACTTTGGATTTGATGTCGTTCACATCGGATTGCAACTCGCCGAATTTTTCAAGCGTCGTGTTGGTGGCGTTCTGCGTCGTTCCTGCAGGCGAGGGCATCAGGATCGAGGGGCTTGATTGAACTGGTGGTAGCACAATGCCCGCTGCGTGGCCCCAGCCACGGGTTGTGATCATGTCGTCGGCGTTTTCGTACTCCTGCCGTCGAACGGCGAAGATTTGTTTGTTTTTCAAAGTCCAGAAGTGAAGGCCTAAAGCATCCTTATCGGAAGTGATCTTAACTCAATTAGCACCTTACTTCGTGTTCCTGGCTCGTCGTACAATTTTGAAACGTTCTTGTCGACGAGAAAGATTTCCTCATCGGGCGGGATCACGCCACCGTTGACGAAACTCTCTTGCGCTGCGCGTATCACCTCGGGCACCGATATCACATCCTCCCTCACCCCGATGTTAGCCGTCATAACCGATCTTCCCGGCTTCATCTTCTTACAGTCAGGAGTAATGTCGATCTTCACGAGTTCGATTCGTTTTTGAATTTCTCGCTCTTCTGCGGCCGGTGCTTTTCTCTTTCGCCCGAGGCGAAATGACGCCGGGGAGCTTTGCATAAATCGGACTGCTCCCGCAGCAGGATGAGGATTGCCACGCGAGGGGCGAAAGAGGCTTTGCATGCTTGGCAAGCTATCAGCAGATTCAGTGTCTTGGGCTCTCGCCGTGGCCGACGACGACGTCGATTCGCCAAGTCCTTCGCCTGGATCGACGACTCTGTACTTTTTCTTTCCTTCGCACGGAAATTTCCCGGTAAACTGGTTGGGAAAAATGGGAGCAATCGGAGCAGACGAGGCGTTGTCGTTCAATTCAACCAGGTACAAATTGGACGAGCACTACGCATAATAATTCCACGCGCCATGCTCCTGACGCTGACCGCCCTTACCCTTAGTAGGATTTGTAAACGCGGCAAGGTAACGTCGGCGGGCTTCAAAATGAACGTCGACGTTCCTTTGACGATGGAGACGACTTCCGTGGTAGACATTTTCTGGCCCTCTGGTAAGAGTGTCTCCAATCGTTCTAAAGCATCTCTTATATAGTATGCGCGTCTTATTTGTAAGAGACGGCGTTGCTGCATAAAAAAATCTTTTGACGTTTGTCCGTCTTTTCACAGCAGGAAAAGGTTGGATTTGTAACGATGGTGACCAGTGCGGCACCTTTCGGCACCTTTCGCCTCATCTCTAGACGCAATTGCGTAAACGAATTTCCGTACGTTTTTGAACGGACAGTTCCTTATTGGGTGATTCACTGCAAGGTCAAGTAGGTGCTAAACGCTTGTGGGCTGGTCATGAGGATTACGTGGCCCGGGTTAGAACTATTGTAAATCGTAGGAAATTTGGCGCTGCTAGCCAATCGCACGATGGAAGAATTGGCAGACGAAGACGATGTCAGAGCGTACATTGCTCAAGGCTTTACGCACGACAAAATAAGCGACCTCCTGACGGGGCAGTTTCCCGGTGTTCGAGGTTTTAGTGCCCGCAGTGTTCGACGCTATTGCAAGGAGCACGACATTCACTGGACCACTCCTGTCACAGACGACGAGCTGCAACGCGAAGTGGAGAAGGGCGTGGAAGCTGTAATATGATCAGAAAAGAAACCAGACGTATGTAACTGCGCGATCTATATAGGTTGGTCCAACGTACGGCAGAAAAACGATGAAGGGGTACCTAGCGACGCAGGGACTGTACGGAATCGGCGAGGTAGGATCCTTCACCCGAGGCTTTGCTTCAAACCAGTTTCTCGAATTGGCAGGCGAGGGTGGGGCGGGCTTTGAAGGAGGCGGCGCCGGAGTACCACCAGAGCAGGCAGGCATCGGCTGCTCGTCGAGCAAATCCAATACCATACTACGCCGAATATTTTGGACACAAATTACACATCGATCAAAACGAAAAACTA
Source organism: Oscarella lobularis (assembly GCF_947507565.1). Classification (NCBI taxonomy): domain Eukaryota; kingdom Metazoa; phylum Porifera; class Homoscleromorpha; order Homosclerophorida; family Oscarellidae; genus Oscarella; species Oscarella lobularis. The sequence goes on along the minus strand of NC_089177.1, from coordinate 807,151 downwards.
GGAATGTACGGCGTCACTCACGTCGCGGCGATCGACGGTTACAGCGGAAAACTTGTTCAAACAGCTACGATGCCGCTCAAGAATAATCAAGTAATATATAGAGACGTTTTCCGTCCAGTTGCTTTGACGTACGGACTCTGGGACCAACTGAGAGTTGATCACGGTTCGGAATTTCTTCTCACTCTCTTCGTCCAAGAAAGTCTCTCTGCCCAAAGGACAAATACTTCACGAGAATGTTACGTGCAGTCAGATTCGCGACGGGTCAGTGCTGCCAGGCTAATTGACCCTGACGATTAATGGAATAATTTAGAACCACCCCATTGAAAGGATATGGGGAGAAGTAAATCAACGCGTCAATTATCCAATAAAGGCAGCCCTAAATATTCTCGTCGAGCAAGACGCCTTAGACTTGACAGAAGAAAAGAGCAAGTTTTCTGTGTCGTCCGTCGCCATGGAGACAAGCAAGGTGGGCATGGCTCGTTTTGTCGATTCGTGGAACATGCATCCCATACCAGGTATCTTAGCGAATAGTCAATATAAATTTGTTTAGATAAGTGTTCCCGAATCTAAGGTCGGGGAACGCCAGACTTCATATGGACACAGCAGAATCGCGCTGCGCCGATTCCTCCTTACGCGGTTCCATCTCTTCATGAAGCCGTTCTTGCCTACGAGGCCGCGACAGGAGGAACTCTTGTCCCTCCTCATACGTTTGGATTAGACGTTTTAGCTCACAGTCCCGCCAAGACGCTAGAAAGAGAACAACAAATGCGTCACAATTTCAATTTGGAGGACATTTTTTCTCGTGCTGTAAATGGCGACGGCACCTTACTGCAGCAGGCCGTCATTTATCATCGCCGTCTCACCGAATCGTTGTTGTAAGCCCAGTATAGCGGGACTTTTTGATTTAGTAGCAAAATAGTCATCGTGGTAGTATGGTAACATGTTGAATGAGAGTAGGGCATAGTGTGTAGAAGAGGATTTCCTTCTTAGTTCAAGGATTGACTTTACAAAGACAGATTACACACCACCCGCGGTCTCAGCCCTTTAGCGCGCTTTAGCAGAAAATATTTCAACACGCTTGTTGATCGAATCAGGTAAGTACAATAGCTGTCGTCTCATCTTAGGATTTCAGGGTCTTGAGCATGATCCCATGAACAAAAATCGGCTCAAGGAAAAGAAGAGACGTACAGTAGTTTATTTAATAAAAATTGAAGTGTGCTTTTTAGCAAAAAATGTAAAAAATTTATTAATAAAAGCTTGAGCAGAATGCTGATGTATTACGAGAAGAAACAATTTTTATCAATCGCATTACTTATGCTGCGGTGGCCCGTATGTCCAGGTAGGGTAAACGGTTTTTCTTTGTTTTTTCTTGAAAAGCCGTTTACCCTACCCGGACATACGGGCATCAGACAAAAATCAATAATGTTTCACTGGTTATCCTCTGCGTTTTGAGTCCAGGTAAATAAGCCAAATAGCAAATTATTTATTTAATAAAAATACAGCTAAAAATAACACTAAAAATAGAACTAAAAATTGACAAAAAATAGAAATAAAATAAAACTAAAAATTGAGAAAATGCCATGCCCTCTTGCGTTTGTAGATAGGCAGTTATAATGAGGTCGTGCCCAGACCCATCAAGCCACGATCGTTTCGACGACGCTCTGCCCTTTCCGTCGTCGATGAGTCGCAGAATGGCGCGTGCGTTTTCCAATCCGAGCACCTTTTCGTTTGTGTAGTACGTTCCGCTTTCCGAGCCCAGGCAGAGAAAGCGGGGAAGTCGGTTTGGGGTTCGCTCTGCCTTGGACTTGGTTCGCCGCGATGGGGTGCTGTTGAGGTGGCGTGGTCGGTGGCGTAGAGAGGTCTGGTCGACCGAGAAGACGTCGCTTTCGCTCTCCGCTGAGAGGTCACTAAAGCGCGTTAGACGGAAGCAGCGATGAACTAAAAGACTAAAAGATTAAAAGGTTTAGTCGTAGTGGGACGTGTTTCCTGTACTTTAGTTTGGCCGTTTAGTACACGGACCTGTGACGTAGTCAGGCGCAGTCACGCGAAGAGGATCGACTTTGCCTTACAGCAGGAAAAATTGAATAAAAACTGGTGGTTTTCGCTTTAAAACGACTTGACAAATGAGACCAGACTCCGTAAAGTCTTCAAATGGCGTTATTGTGGTTTTGTAGGCAATCTCTTTGAGTTAGCAGCTCATGAGATTCCACTTGGATGCTGTGAAGCTGTTGAGCTATCAAACCGACGTCGTTGTTTCTTTCCACAGCTCTTTTCCTCTTTCCACGCCGACGTCTACCGCGCGCTAAGAAATGGCCGATGCGAACGACGCTGATACGCGAAAGCGACGCCGAAAAGCTCGCAAGCGATGGAATTCCGAGTCGGAAGACGCCGGTGCGCCGTCAAAAATCAAAAAATCAAAAGCGAAAGGCTCGCAAGGCAGTCTCGTCTTCCAAATCGGCGGCGACATTACGGATCCACTCAATTTGAAGACGAACGACATACCGGGCGTCGACGACATCGATACGAAGTCGAAAAAGAGCGATCGGGTCGTGGAAAACGTGCCGCCCCTTCAAACCGATCCGCTTCACTTGGAATCGGAGCCGAAACCGATTCTCCAACGCGAGACGAGCACGGGGCATCGTCGACGTCGCAAGCGCATCTCTACGTGCACCCAAGAGCCGCCTCCGCCACCGGCGGAAAAAACTGCAACGAAATCGTCGAAAAATTCGCGATTTCGATACGGGAACTATTCGCGGTACTACGGCTATCGGGGATCGAGTCGCGAACAGGACGAGCGACTCGGTTGCATGAAGAAGGAGTGGTTTGCTGATAAAGATTGCTTGGATATTGGCTGTAATATCGGCCACGTAACGCTGTGCATTGGCCGCGACTTTGAGCCCAAGTCGATTGTCGGCGTGGACATTGATAACTCGTTGATCAGTGTCGCGAAGAAGAACGTGAAACATTATTTGACGTCGATTCGATGCGTCGTGAATGGCGAGGACGTGGAGATTCCCGCGTCGTTGGTGAAATCGTTTGGGCCGTTGGAACGATATCCTCCGGAAATTGGCCAAGACAAAAGTGGATTTCCAGCCAATGTGCGATTTCAAGCTGTAAGTGCTAGAATAGAGACTGTACACCCAATCAATAGGCTTATATTATACGCATACAGTACCTTACTGGCTGTTTTTTCTTGTAGGGAAATTGGGTTCCCAAGACCGACGATGAACTCGAGAAGGTTTCAGCTCAGTATGACGTCATTCTTCTACTGAGCACAACGAAATGGATTCACTTGAATTGGGGCGACTCCGGTATTCAGCGAGCCTTCAAACGCGTCTATCGATCGCTTCGGCCCGGCGGAATATTCATCATGGAACCCCAGTCATTTGATTCGTATAAAAAGAAACGTCAAGTGGCCGTAAGATTCCCTAGTCATAAATAAAGTGATAGTATTTTATATCTGTCTATCTAGCCTGATGTCTATAAGAGTATTCAATTTTTTCCAACTCAGTTTATGGATTACTTGCTGAATGACGTTGGATTCACTAGCTGCCAGAAGCTGCCAACCCCAAAAGTCACGACACCAGGTAAAAAATGAAGATATCAGACTTTGCCGAGAGTTGGGGAAACGTCTATTTTGTAATTCTGTCTCTTTCTAGGATTCAAGCGTCCAATCTACCTGTACACCAAATAACTAACAAGTCGTCTGTCAAGACTGTTGTTAACCCATAGCAAGAAAAACGAGAACATAATCAATCGAATCAATAACAATTTTGAGTCTCTTCTCTCTCCCCTCCCCCCTCTCCGTAATGATCTACAATATAACTAAAGGTACAGTGGATGAAATTGCTTAAGCGTGAGACGCTTGCGACACGTAGGGCACGCCTGCTGCTGTTGAACGGCAGCACGGATACACTTGACACAAAACACATGACCACATATCGTTGAGACAAGCTGCCGCCGTCTGTCAGCTAGAATCTAGCAAAGAAAAGCCGCTAACGCGTTTTCGTTATGATTATATGCGTACGTACCTGTTGAGCGGTGTCGAGACATACGGGACAGGTGATCGTCTTTCTTAGGGCGTTGCTTGAGCCGTCTTTGTCTGGTTTCGTTCGACTATTTTGAGGACCGAGAAGAGACAAGTCAAAAATTCAATATTAGGCTCTTCACACTATCTTTTTAATTAAAGTCCAAGTGTGAAAGGCTACTGTACTAGGGCAACTACGCGTTGTCGTCTAATGTCTATACACGTCAAAAATGCCTCCACCTTACCCTTTTACTTTTGATGCAGACACTTCCACAACTTCTAAATCTTGTACCAGCACAACGTCATCTTCATCTTGATCTACATATACATATAAAAAATCGCGTCGCCACCCGGGTTTTTCATTTCCCGACATTTGCCTCGTCGTTTCTTTCTCTGACTTTCGCCACTAGCCTGAACACGCGTCATCAATGACCATCAATTCCATATTACGCTTATTACCGATGATCCTCCTGCTGAAGGAGGAGGAGGAGGTGCAAGCAGAGACCGGGCGGCCTGTGCCGCTTGATCTCGTAGCTGAACAACGCGCGGATCTTCTGAAAACGTCACCACGTCCTCAGTTGTTGTTGTTGTTGCCGTTGCCGTTGCCGTTGCCGCTGCCGTTGCCGCCGAGGGAACTCGATTTCCAGGCCGTGTTTCAATAACTGCAACTTCGTCGGGATCAATTTGATTATCTTCAGTCAAGTCTATATCTGGTGATACAATGGAATTACGTAGTGAAACCAAGTCCCATTAGAGCATGACGTATCAGTAGTGCAGTAGGAAAACCGTACTTGATACAAAAAGAAAGGATTTTTAGCACGTGATCTCAATTATTAGATACTAAATTTATACTAAATTTAGTGGAGGAGCCCCCTCCCCGTCCCCCGAAGCTTTCGCATTTTCTGTGTCTACCCACGTCTAATCGTTGGCTCCCGCTTACGGGCCAAATGCAATTTCGATTTCGCGTGTTCTTACAGCAAGATGTCGCCGGTGGCGATTCGCTCAAGTCGATAAGCGAAGGCGATCGCGGTTCGTCGTCGTCGCAGAAATCCGTCGTTTCGCTCGACGACGATTCCGTCATTTCTGCTTTTTGAGTCGTCGAATCGAACCTGTCTACAGTCACCTTCGGCGCATGTAAGGGAAGCTAGCCTTCCGATGAATGGCTTTCAGATGGAGAAGAAACTGCGCATGATCAATCGAATTAGACAAATAACAGGACGTACTGTACACGTCAGTTGTTAGGCAAATGAGGATTTAGGTTAGAAAGCTAACATAGCCAAGGCATAGAGAGTGGCATAGAGTGCCGATTGACTCATCATCGTAGACATGCTGAAGTGACGTCAGAAATCCCTATTGAAAACCCGGATGTTCGCTCCATGGAGACTTATTACGACGACGACTCCTACGACTTCGCAATCGATAGCAGAAGGACGCCGTCGCGTCGTCGTCCGTACAGCTCGTTGAAGCAGCCGTCCCCCGAAGAGCGCCAACGCGCGCGCGCCGTGCTCGACGATTTTCTCGGGTGGCACGAGAAATACGAGCGCGAGCACGAAATAATCGAGAGAGCGGAGCTCCAAGAGGTGGAGAGGCGTCGATGCGAGGAAGCGACGCAACGGGCGCGAGAACGGCTCGAAGAAGCACGCCAGCGGCGAGTCGGCGGAAAGAGCGCCGCCGTTGCTATGACGCCAAGCGCCGAAGATGTCGACGTCTTCAAAGCGAAAATCTACAGCGTATACGATTCGTACATCTGTAGCTACGATGAGCACGTGATATTTATAGATTCTCGCTGAAATGAAAGTTGAAAATTTTCACGCGACTAGAACGCAAATTATTGATGCGGCGTCACGTGAGGACAACCATCCAACGAAAGACGACGTTGGTTTTCCGCACCGAGATAGCTTTCAAAAGCCGCCTTCATGTTGCCTTTGTGGCAGTGCCAAGCATCGATCTTATCAGTGCTCAAGCAAAGACAAAATGTTCTTGTGGTGACATGACTCAATTGGCTTGTCATATTAAAGTTTGGTGTTACGATTTCAATCTAAGCTCTATTTTGTTTTTTTGCGTTGAGTTTTACTCCAATTCTATGATTAATAATAATAATTGCATCCTTATTACACTGGTGGCGGCGAACTTTCGCGTGGCGTTCCGGCGAGCTCGTGCAGACGCCGAATGATCGTTTCCAGGAGACGACGTCGGTCTCGCTCTCCCTTCTTAAAGGGAAAGAAACCCTTCTTTTGATCGCTGTCTTTGAACCTAGCGAGGAAGGACGTTAGAGGAGATACAGGAGGGGAATTAAATACTTCTCCAATACGGCGGCCACCGTTTGGGGACGTACGCGTTGATACTTAGGTCGGCTGTGGGATCGATATTCCGCCACGTAGGCAGACCAATCCATGGATACGAATAGGTCAACCAACTTTGCAATATGTTTCGTCAGTACGAGCATCGAGGATCATTCGTTCGTTCGCTCGCTCACCTGTCGCACTTCCTCGAATGCAGGCGCAAGCATTTCTGGCTTGAGAGACGGCGTTGGTTGCGAACTGGCGAAGTCTAAAAAGAGTACATAGAGAGAGGGGATTTCTGCTCAGTATTAGTACAACTTTCGCAAACTGTCACGTCGAGGCTGAAGCTTTTGATTCCGTTCATATTAATCTTTGTTCCTTCCTAGAAAGAGGCAAAGTCTCTCGATCTCGACGTTTCCCTGCAACTTTCTTGGTTCCACACACCTCAGAGCTTTCGAGAAACTGAACCAGACGCTTTCCAATGTATTTACAAGCATCCATGCAACAGGTACAGGCAGCATGTTCCTGGACCAAAGGAGACTAATGAATTCTCGAGAAACAGATATTTCACCCTTACAGGAAGCGCTGGAAATATTGACTGAAATGTCGACTTCAAAAACGTCATCATGTCAATGATATAGCTGCTAGGTCGCGACGACATTGCACTCGGAGTCCACCGATAATCGGCTGACAATCACAGACTAAGAGACCCTCCTCGATTAATTAAAAAATGAATTTACCCAAATCGAAGAGCTCGTTGAGTTGGCCTCTGAGTTGACCCATTAGAGCGGACTCTGCGTCACGTCTTGCATCCTAAATTCCTTCTGTATTGAGCGTGCTATTAGGACAAATTGCTCTCTACTTTAAATATTGACGCTCCGTAGAGTCTGGCTGCATGCAATTGGTCGAGATTCGTTCTACGTCAAAGCCAAGTCAAACTAGCCAAAGACTATAGCTGCATCTAACCCTGTTTTAGTCGAAATGTATTGTTCCCAGTGAGGACAGGCTTTCTCCAAGTGAGTCATGTTTAGAATAACTTGAATGAGTTGAGGAAGACGAAGTGTCGATTGATTTATCATAGCAGAAAGTCGACCTTAGACAACCAATTTCTATATTATACCAGTTACTAGGTGCCCAATTCACCGTTCAGAATTTTCGTAAGTAAAAGATTGACCGACTTTCGTATCATACCGTCAATATCTGTTTGACTGAAGCGAAAATCGCCTTTATTTTTTCTAGCACCTAAGTTCGCGCGTAATCACCTAAGATTTAGATTTTCTGCGTAGCTAGCACTTTCATCAATAAATTCCTTAACCTAGAAACGTACAAGCGTGCAAATCTCATCTCAAGCGAGCTAAAGCGACTACCTGAAGAAACACTCGAGGCACAAAACCAGAGTAGGGAAAAGACCTCGGAAACGGCGACTAGAGTTCGTGGAATTCAAGAAAGCGTGACGAGTGCTGCCTAAACCTATCTCGAGCTCACCTTATGAAGAACAACGTCCTGATGCGGAAACTTTTTCAGGTGAGCGTCGTACTCTTCCTGCGATTGCACGGTCATCGGCGTGTAGTCGTCTGTCTTGAAAATGTCACTTTTGGAGAGAAAGAAATGCAGGGAAAGGTATTTTTGAGTGGAGTACATGTATGTACGTAAAAATGTAAGCCCAGCTTCGCATTAGCATTTCATTGTAAAGATCTCTGCACATAACACATATATAGAGCCCCTTCTCGCAAAAAATTTTTTTTTCTCAGTGTACCTGATTTTTAAAAGCAGGTCATACATTTGAGCCACGTTAAAGCCATAATCCTAGAGAAAAGATATTGCACACCGAAGTTTCATTTCCCCGTCCCACCTGCATGCAACGGTTGAACCAAACAATCAACTCCTTAACGTGACGCAAAAGGATGGCCTCTTGACTGTGCACCTATCCATTGAACCAGTACAGTAAAACACTGCAAGGGAATCCTATACTCCTCCTACCTGATGAAGGTCAAGCACAGCTGATATCTTACTGTAGGCAAACTCCCATCGATCATCAAGAAACGATCTACAAAGTCCCACATTAGAGTAATAAGCCAACCAAAAAGCACTACGTTGACTTCTGAGCACCCTACTACGTATAATACATTACGTTACAGGTTGGCCATCTCTATATTTATCAGCTTAGGATCAGAACTTTACGAGTTATGACCATTACAGAGTACCTACCTCAGAACAAGGCCCTCTGTAGTGTGCAAAACCTGGTCCTCGATAACGAAAAACCTGGTAAAACAGTCTCACGTTTAGCCCATAACTCGGTGCATCAAATGTCAGCTACCCAGCTATCTGATAAAAGTATGATTGGTATGCTTTAATGGTGTAATCCTGTCAACGAAATAATTTTAAGAACGTTATTGAGCCAGATTTACGCACGGCATTTCCACTTCGTTCTAATACCAGCCTAGCCTGCTCCTTTCTCTGCTGCCTATAATACTCACTAAAGCTCTCACGTTCACCCTGTAAGAGTCGCTCAAATCCGCTGTCAAAAAAACACGGACTCCCTCACCAAGACAGTATAGATGTGAAGGCATCGATACACTGGAGAAAAATCAACAATATCCTGAGCACTCTTGTCCAAATCCTATGTAAGAAAACAAAACAAAGTAAATTAAAGATAGAAAGATTGATCTCAAAATGAGACTTCTGTTGTGAAGTTCTCCAGATGAAATTCCTTTGGCAATCGAATATTGCTTCTCTGTCTCGTCTAAACAACTCAGATACATTTTTTGACGAAGCTCGGCGAATTTTGCATACTTGTTCCATAGCAAGCTTTCCAATCAGCTCAGCTTTGTCACGAGCAATTTCAAGGAAGTCCTATATACACACAGGTAAGGTCAAATCCCTAAAGACATTCTTCAAACTACCGTTAGTTCAGCTCTAGATGCAGCCTTAATGCTTTCTCTCAACTGAGGAATCCGAGTATGCATCAGTTTAGCAAAGCTATACCTGGAGAGAAAAGCTCTCAAGAAAAAGTGGAGGACTTCCCATCTATGATCATACTGAGACACGCGCGGCAGAAGAGTGTGCTCCAGTTGTTCGAGACTCTTGAGAGCTGGATAATACCTAGACGAAAACTTCCGGTAAACTATAAACATCAACATACATATGATTCTATCTATTGAATCTGATTGGACTGTGCCCAAAATTTATCAATCTACCGTTTATTTTTCATTTGTTCTCGCAATTTGCTGTACTGATCTAGCACTAAAAGCAAAGATCACTGAAAAATCCTTCTCCTTTCTTTACAGTACCAGGGAGACAGGACATAAGAGCTTCGGTTGTTTGAGCCAGATTTCTCTGGATCGTTCTCAAGGAAATCAGCTCATCGCCTTTTTGAGTCAACTAACCAAATCGTCATTACCCCCGACCTCCGTTGTCAATTTTTAATTAAATTAGAATTTTACCTGTTTTCCAGAACGTTCCAAATCGAACTGAGCCTCCTGTATTTTGACCTGAAAAAAATCGTAGACATAGGCCTTTTTCAATCGCTCTTTTCTTTGCCTTGAGATTTCTCGCGTCGGCTCGAACTTTGAGCAATTCGTTCACCGAATCGATGAATCCTTGATAGTGGTGATTGCACATGCGTTCGATGTCCCTCTCGTGGCCCTTGATGCGGCCGTCGAGACGTGCCATGAAGTCCTCCTGCTGTCCCGTCTCGTAGACGGACCTGCGATCGACCAAAGATCGCTTTTCTGCGCGTTCTACGTAGCCGAAGGAACCTCAGCGTGGGTCCCAGGTGATCTTCATTCGATTCCAGTTCCGATAGGAGATGATCGTGCTGCGAGGAAATGACAGAAAGGCCTTCATTCTGTTCCATTGCTTGCTAAAGGCGAGTCGATTTCCCGGATGTCATCGATGGCCTCGCACGAAAAACCCTACCAGTGCTGTCTCACTGCAGGTCAAATGCGCTCTAGGAGCCACGGACGACTTACTAAGACTTTTTTGTAGCTGAAGACTTGTCACTGGAAGAATATCGTGGCGCGTATTGGCCGAAATTAGAAAAAATGGTGGCCGTTATATTGTCGCGACCGAATTCGCCCGAAGGATGCTCGATTTCGTACGAAGAGATGTACACGTAATGTCAAACGCAGGCTCTGGTCTTTCTCGTTGCCGAAATAACTCACTAGAACCGTGTACAAATGCGTTTGCCATCATTATTCGGAATTGCTTTACGAGAATCTGATCGAATGCATTCGGGGATACCTAATCGAAGTCTCGAGCGCAGTAAGAAATGAGCATATTTCAAAAAGATAATTTTAAAAAATTTCGAATACGCTAAAAATTGTGTCTGAAATTATTGATTTTTTAGTTGATTGATTTTTTTAGATCAGGCCCGACGCTCTCGAAGAATCTCTTCTGGTTCTTTTGAACTTCTTCAGTCAATATAATCAATCTATTTCGTCGATTGTAGCCGTTTTTCAGTACATGGTAGTCATGGAAAAGATCCTCCGCGCAAAGGATCATAAGAGATCTTGTTTAGAATCGTTACTATGTCTCTCAACGATATCAGAAAGATTTGAAAGACATTCTTTTGGAGTTAATGAGGAAGAACATCATAGAGCAGCCTCACATTACTGGTATATATAGAGATATTGACTACCCACACGAGATATTGACTTTTGTGTAGCACTACTGCACACTGCTATATCAACGGATTTGTGCGTAAAGCCAGACATCCTCATGGCAGTCACTCAAAGCCTACAAAAACTTGATCCCGGTGAGACCGTCATTAGTCTATGTCTCATCATAGACAACTAACTTTCCTTTTGCAGATTTTCAGTCTCACTTTCCCAGTTTGTATGCCCGTTTTGTTCCCAGTACTCAGCCCACGTCCAAGCCATGGAAGCTGGACGAGTATCAACGCGAAGAGAAGGCAATGCAGCAGATCCTGATCGAGTCCGGCGAATTCTCCCAACTGGAAAATCCGCGAAAGCGGGAAGCAGAAGAAAATATTGAGCTGGTTCCCAACCCAAGAAGAACTGGCCAGCCTATAAGCAAAAGCCAAGACGGCGGACTAATACTAAGGCTGGCAGAGAATCCAGGAGGTGACGACGAAGAGGAAATGATTACAGAAACAGCTTAAGGATACGCTATTTTTCAATTCTGCATTGCTAATACAATATAGACTTAAGACTGGGACTAATTAGGTTGCAATTCTGAATAGAAGCTCACTTCTATTTGAGGCATCATCTCTCGTTTTACATCTTTATTTTTCAGAAGGAACGAATTGTAAAACTCCTCACACACAACCACGTCACACGCTAATCGTTCTATGTCTCCATAGCGACTTCTTCTTCCGTGTGCTTTCCCTTTCCCTTCTCTTGACGCTTGAGCCTGTTCTTACGATCCAGAATCGATTTTCTGTCTCGCGTCATTTTGAGCTTTGTGATTTCGACCTGGAAGAAACAGTATTTAGCAGATCACGAGATTCGTTGTTCTATTTACCTTCGATGGGTGAATTCCGATGCTGACCGACGCTCCGTTCGCCTTCTCGCGTTGAATCCGCTCGATGTGTACAACCCACTTCTTTCGGTATACTTGGATTATTTTTCCGGCCTAGGAACGATGCGAAAATAGCGCGACGCCTCAAATAGCGCGACGCCTCAAAAGGGGCCCCCCAACCCGATATCGCCCATTCGCGACTTCTCTAAACCTTCTCGAGTACCTGAGATGCCTTGTGGTGGCCGCGCGTTACAACGACTTCGTCGTCTTTTCGCACGGGAAGCGAGCGAACGTTGTACTTTTGGCGCAGTTCTTTCGACAGAGGGGCGCTCATGATCTTTCTGCGTACGTTCGACGGTGCGGTAAAGTGAAGCTTGCGACACTTTCGCCGGGAAGACGTCGCTTTTCTCTTGAACTTAGCTGCCATGCTGCTAGAAGAATACGGGGAACGGGTACACGTGCGCGAGTCTTGTGAGAGACGCGCACGCTATAAAATTGCAAATTTCCTAATCAGTAAGATTTATTTGCACTTACACCGCCAAGCTTTGTAATTTAAAGAACTAACCCTATTTCCAGTAAAGACTAAGATATGCTTCTCTACTCAACTGCTTCCTCTTTTCCTTGTCTGTTGCTAACTACAGATGTACGCACATATAAGTATATCATGAAACTTTGAGTAGTAAGCTCTACCTTGCTTTGTCTTGTTTGCATTGATGACGATGCATCCTCAACCACATCGCTCTTCCATTTTAAAACCTGTGGCCCTCCAAAAGAGCCCTGAAGCTCAATCTTTCGGTGCCTAGTAACGTCATGATCATACGTTCCAGGTCTAGAGATCACAAAAAATACAACAATAAATCTATGACTGAAGGAAGGTACCCTGGCAATAGCGCCTAGAATAAATACATTTAGATAGAGAAAAGTCATTCAATATGCATCATATATTGACTTGTTCTTTATCTTCTGTAAATCTCTGTGAACCCACGCCAAATGGTCTTGAACCCGGTTCTTCAACTTGGATGCACGGAGGATGTTCATACGATCCGGGTCCCGGAGTATTCAGCTAAAAATAATTCCAACGTCATTTTTTTGACGACCGGATCTTTTGTCTCGGTCCTTGCCATTTTTTTAGGCTTTAGTCTCGGAGCCGTTCTGGCTCCAAGCGTGTATCCCTTTTTGCTTTCGACGTGCTTTTCGATTTTGTACACAAATCCGCTGACCTACGAACATTGTTATTGTCAGCGAACTGTATCGACTGTCAACGCAAATCACGGATAAATCACCTCGTGATTATCGTAGCTTCCCGGAGCCAACTGAGGATCTCCCTTTAGCCTGTTCTCGTTTCCCATACGATTTGGTGGCACTTTTGTTGGAAATAGCTCACGATCGAGCGTGGAACCAAACGCAACACCGCGACTGTCCATGACACCAGTTGCTAAGAGTGTTGCTAAGCGATATATTCCGCCAGCGACGCGCGCTAGCCGATCCTGGCGAACAAAGAACTCGGCCGAGAATGATCGACGAAGACATCTCCGGCGTCGAGCTCCAGTCGTATACGACTGCCACGTCCGGCAGCGATACAAACGATTCGGAAAACGAATGGAAAAGCTTGAATTCGAACGAAGTCGCCAACAAATCGACGCCGAAGCGCGCGACGTGGGACAACAAAGTCCAATTTCTTCTCTCCCAAATCGGATTCGCAGTGGGAACGGGAAACGTGTGGAGATTTCCCTACTTGTGCGAAAAGTACGGCGGAGGTAAGAGATCGCGATCGCGATCACGCCAAGATCTCAGTACTAGTGGACGAATAATGCGCAGGCGCCTTTCTCATTCCCTACTTCACCATGCTCATCATCGAGGGAATTCCTCTCTACTATCTCGAAATGAGCATCGGTTATCAAACGGGACGCGGTCCGACTGGAACGTGGTTTCGTACTGCGCCCGTATTGGGTGGCATTGGAATTGCGGAGCTCATTCTCTGCTTTATTGTCAGTCTCTACTACGTCGTCACGATGGTGTGGAGTTTCTTCTATATGTTCAATTCATTTCACGCGACTCTTCCCTGGTCGAAGTGCGACTATGCGGCCGATTTGCAAGCGGCGTTCAATGCGAGTCGTAATCTCACCGACGTATGTCGAAACGACTCTGCTCAGTACGAAAAGAATTCATATATATATTTTTTCTCTATTATCTGGGGTATGCTATAAGGTTCTATTGGTATAATCGGGCTGTCAGGGCGTCGTCGAGTATAAGCGAGCCCGGCGAAATGGATTGGCGATTTTCTCTCATTCTTCTGCTCTCGTGGGGAATAGTGTACCTGTGTGTGATCAAGGGTATAAAGTCGTCAGGAAAAGTGAGTCGGCTTGCTCGAATAAGTCGCGTCACTAACATCTTTTTTTTTCCCTTCCCCTTGTCTAAGGTTCTTTACTTTTCCGCCATCTTTCCCTACGTCATTTTATTTTCCATGCTATTTCGCGGCGTCACGTTGGAAGGAGCCGGCGACGGACTGGCACTGCTATTCACTCCCAACGTATAAGAAAAAAGAAGTGAAGTCACGTTGGTACTCGAATGTTTCTCCTAGTGGAAGTTGCTCTATGATCCTCACGTGTGGCTCGTTGCCGCCGCTCAGATATACTACTCCACCGGATTGGCCTTTGGTAGTCTCATCATGTTTGCTAGCTACTACGATCCACCGGACAAGACGAAGGGACGCGTCAATTTGTTTCGAGACACGCTTACCGTCGTTCTTACGAACTGCGCGACTTCTCTATTGGCTGCCATAACGGTGTTCTCTATATTGGGGTACAAATCGAGGCAGACTCAGCTGCATCCTTCTGAGGTAATGCTGTGCTCCTCTATTTTAAATTTCTCTTGATTTTTTTTGAAAGATTGCAAGTGGTCCTGCTTTGGCTTTCATTCTCTTCTCCGACGCGCTGAGTCTTATGCCTGGAGCGCCGTTTTGGTCTGTCATCTTTTTTCTTATGCTCATTTTTCTCGCTTTGGATAGTCAATTTGCTACGATTGAAACCGTGATAACGGATGCCTTTGACGCGCTGGGAGGTAAATATTCGTGGTGCAAAAAACCAGTGATATCGGGTGAGTTTTCGTAACTGTGTACGCGTGCGAAAACGAATTCTGCTTTCTCTAAGGTTCTATTTGCCTCGCCGGTCTTCTTCTTGGTCTTATATTTTGCACGCAGTCCGGCTACTACACATTTCAACTTTTTGATACGTTTTCTGCCAATTGGTCACTGGTTCTTGTGGGATTTTTAGAATTTGTCGCTGTTTCTTGGGTCTACGGTGTAGACAGGTTAGTCCAACGGTATTTTCTTATTTCGTTTCGTTGCTATTTTGGAGGTGTAGGTTTGCTCAAGGAATTTCGAAAGCCGAGGGCAAGTACCCTCGTCGCATATGGCTAATCATGTGGAAATACATATCTCCTTTATCCGTTGCTCTTTTGCTTATTGGCAGTTTGATAATGCTCGCTTTTCAACCCATCACCTATACCGCCTACGAGAACGTGAGTCAGAGAAGACGTCGTTGGGCTGTTGGTACAATCGTTTGTCGTGTAGTTTGAAAAGAAGGACGATGCAGAGTTTCCTGGATGGGCTCTCTTTTGCGGAGCTTTTCTGACTCTCATCTCGATAGCACCGGTGGCTATCGTTGCTATTCGGCACTTTGTCAGAAGGTCAAAGTCTTTCAGTCCCGCGGATGCTAACTAATGTTATTCTACCGCCAAATCAATGTGTTGTATTGTTGACTATTCAATGAAATGTTCAGCTTAAATATGCGCTTTTCTCTCCGTTATTTATCTGTAGATTATTTGTTTGTTTTTTTATTTTGATCTGAGACAACGCGCGCTATCCACACTGACGAAGACTCGCGAGCGCTATAGCTCGGTCGAAGAGATGGTATACTAAGACGCGTGCGTTTTTCTACTTCTATTTCCTGCTTGTCGAAGGGCCTTTTGGATTATCTGCGCAAGTTGAGAGGTCAAAAGAAGGGCGAGCTGCGCATTCTCTTTCTCGGTCTCGACAACGCCGGAAAGACGACGATTCTAAAGTCGATCGCCGACGAGGACATCACGCGCATAACGCCAACGCAGGTCGGAGAGCTGCGGCCCACTCGAAACCCCTGTTGCCAGGCAGTTGGGCCAACAAACCCCCTAGAGCGCCAGCGACGATCGACGGCTCGATCAATTGGCCCTAAGTAGACGCGGAAATGTCCGTTAGACGCAAGGTGTTTTCGAAGTGTGCGAAGAGAGGGAGGGACGGACAAGGAAGCGCGTATTTGTAAACGCTCTTATTCGTTTCCGAGGAAATGACCTAAACCCCGTACTCTGTATCTGCATGTGGGTTCTCAACGTTCATAGCATCGTTTTTCGGCGGGTTTGTGTAGTCCAGATGTTTTTCGTTCGTAGGGATTCAACATCAAGTCCGTTGTGTCCGGTGGCTTCAAGTTGAACGTTTGGGACATAGGAGGTACTGGGGTGTCTTTGCTCGCGAGTGTATCATAATCCAGCGTCTCCAGGTCAGAGAAAGATTCGTCCTTATTGGAGAAATTACTATGATAATACCGATGTTCTGGTAAAGGCGATTGACGGACGCGTAAGGAATCAGCCCTTTTCTCTTCCTCTAGGTCTACGTGGTTGACAGTTCAGATAAGAAACGATTTGAAGAGACTGGAGTGGTAAAGATTTGCGTGTTACTTTTTATCTGTGTTGTCAGTCTACTTGATATGCAGGAGTTTTCAGAACTTCTAGACGAGGAGAAGTTGGAGAAAGTACCCGTTTTAGTTTTTGCCAACAAGCAGGACTTGCTTAGCTCTGCGCCTGCCAGTGAAGTAAGCCGTATGGCTCAATAGTTCAAAGTCATTTAGAGATTTATCCCATAAAAGGTGGCTGAAGGACTTGGGCTTCCTTCTCTTAGGAATAGAGTATGGCAGATTCAGCCTTGCTCAGCTGTAACAGGAGAAGGAATCAAGGTGAGAACGAGTTCTAAAAAAACGTCCGAATCTAAGAGATCTTTTTTATAACTCCCTGCACAGGACGGCATGGATTGGGTTTTGAAGAACGTGAGTAAAAAGTAAGATCAGACTAATGCAACTAGTCGTGCCATTATTACACCGCTAACATTGTGTGCATACAACGCACCTCTAAGAATCATATTAGTCCGTTGCACATGAGCTCTATGCTGTTGTCTCTATTTCCTTGACAACAGCCTGAACGTACTCCCCTGTAGTTGCATTCCCTCCCATATCAGCAGTCTTGACCTTAGAGAGAAAACAATTCCACAGACCCCCATACGAATACTAAAGTAGCACCTCTCCCTTTGCTATGACTGCTTTCACACTAGCCGCAATTAGCGAACCATGCGGGGTCAGCCTAGTGATAGAAATTCAAACACCCTCCCCTCTTTCCTTTCGTCAAGCGCGCACCCCAGATGGTCCAGCATGTCTGCAGCTGCCAATAGCATTCCCGTTGGATTCGCCTTGTTCTGTCCGGCAATGTCGCCCGCTTTGTGTCGTGCTCCCTGTTCGAAAATCGCGTGCTGGTGACCCAGGTTTTTGCCCGATACGACGCCCGCTCCGCCGACCAGCCCAACGCACAGATTCCCCACGATGTTTCCGTAGAGATTTGGCATTACCATGACGTCAAACTGATGCGGATTGCTGACCAACTGCAAAGAGAGGCTAATTAATTAAATAAAGCGTCTCCCTCTCACAGGCTACACCGTGCCTGCATGCAAGTGTTATCGACGATCATGTTATTGAATTCGATTTTGGGGTAGAGGGCTGCAATGCGTTCGCAGCAGTCGAGAAACATTCCATCAGCTAGTTTCCTGGGGAGGAGAGAAACCGCAGGGGTAGTTTAAACGCGCGGTATCTTATGGGTACATTATATTGGCCTTGTGTATGGCTGTCACTTTTTTCCGACCGTGACGCGTTGCATAGTCAAAAGCGAATTTGGCAATTCGCTCCGACTTGTTGCGAGTGACAATTTTGAGGCTTTCGACCACTCCCGGAACGCTCTGTGAAGCATTGGCATAGTCGCCGAAAGAATCAATATTTATATTACCTCATGCTCTAGTCCGCTGTATTCTCCCTCAGTATTCTCGCGTATGACGATAATATCCACGTCAGAGTGCCTTAGTGAAAAGGATTTTCTCATAGAAAGCAACAACTGTAGTATTCTCCATACCTGGCTTTGATTCCTGGTAAGGTCTGGCAGTGAACGACGTTTGCAAATAAGTCCAAATCAACCCTACTCTTCGTATTCGTATAACAAAGCGTTTGAGATATATTATGACCTCATGTGGACGTTCAGTGATCTGGAATCAGGGGGCCCCTCTAATGGCGTGGACAAAACACCTGAGAAGACAGTTACAAAGTCATTGTATTATACATGAACAATTAAGTCTAAGTAAAACGAATTTACATACATAGGTTCTTCTATCTCTATGTACAGTGTATGTGATCTCCTATTGTAGTTAGAAAGGAGCGCACCTTTTAATGCTACCCCGTTTCTTCGGACTGATGTAACTGCCTGACTGAGAACGGCTGGATCGCGACTGATTGCTCCGCTAGAATTTTTAGTTATACTGTATTTGGTGAGTTTGAATTGAGGATTTCATCTATGCCTAATTATGAGGTCTTCAAAATCGACTGGAACGCTGGCCTTTCTAGTTTTGATTTTATGAAACTTTTCGTCAATGAAATCAGGATTCTGTCACCTGAAGACTTCTTTTACGGATGCAGCCAATTCGGGTCCGATTCCGTCGCCTGGGATTAGAGTTACCGTGTGCCTGCCACCGTAGCTAGCGTACGATGGCTGAAGAAGAAGAGGTAAGAGCTTGCTTCGCGAGAAATGAAAATTTACGCTGCTTGTGCTCCAAGATCTGGTCTGTATGCGCGGCAGAGCGGAGAAGATGGTCTATAAAACCTATGTTTTAAACGAAATCTATGTAAAAGTCTTTTAGCTGACTTTTATGTGACTTCGAAGAAAAGCCATCGCTTTGTTGGTGTACGGGAAACGTCAGCTACGTCACACTCTTTGGTGCATGCGCAGATTAAAGAGGAAAGTTTGAACTCGCGTATCTCAAGAAATGAACAAGATTATCGCCATTTTTGACGAAGCTCAACGCAGCCATCAACTTCACAAGAAGCTTCATCAAAATTTGAATGTGCTGGTGTCAAAAGGACACGTGAAAACGACTGAAGAACTCTACGACGCCGTGTTTAGCTGTTTTCGGCACGTACTGCTCGTCTTTGAAAAAGAACCGGCCGTCGAGCGCATCATCGACTTCGTCGTCTCGTTCGCAGCGACGAAACGCGACAGTGGCGACGATTTCGATGGTCACGCCTACCTCCTACGTCACCTCGTCCCTCTTCACGACGCGGCAAATAAAGCGGTTCGCTATCGGGTCTGTCAAATCGCCGCAAAAATTCTCAAAGCGTGCGACGCCGAATCGGTTCTCGACGACGATCTTTGGGACGCAATTCAAACGAGCATGACTTCGCGCGCTCGCGACAAAATCCCGGCCATCCGAGCGCAGGCGGCTAACGCGCTCGAACGCCTCCAAGACCCCGCGAACTCCGACTGTCCCGTCGTCGCTCTTCTCAGTCATCTCGCCGAATGCGACTCGTCCCCGGACGTTCGCAAGACAGCGCTCGAATGCCTCGCCATTCAATCGATCGAAACGAAAGCGCTCGCGATCGGACGCACGCGCGACGTGAAAGAAACGGTTCGACGCGCCGCGTACGCCGTCCTCGGCGATCAAATACCGAACATTCGCCAATACACGATCGCGGAACGCGTCGAATTGCTTCGAAACGGTCTCGCCGATCCGATCGAAGCGATTCGCGTCGCCTGTCGACAGCGATTGCTCGCGCGCTGGCTCGCGAGCGTCGACGCGTCCGTTTGCGAGCTTCTCGTGCGCTTGGACGTCGAAAGTCTCGAAGAGAACGTCGTCGAGACGATTCTGCGAAGTGTTTTCGACGAGACGGCGACGCCCGTTTCGAAATTGGTCGACGATTTCGCGTCGAGTGGGATTGTGGAGAGAATCGAGGGAGGCGCCTGTCGTGTCGTTGTCGAGCCGACTCAGTTGGCTAGCGAGAGAGCGTTGTATTGGAGGTGTTTGTGTCAGTATTTGAAGGACAAAGGCGAAGTCGATCTTCTTGATTCTGTGCTGCCGGAAGCTTCTGTTACTTGTGCTTTTATTGAGAGGTTATATATGGAATAGGAGTGTAGAAAATACGTCACTCGTCTCTATTCTTAGGTTTGCTGCTGAGAACGTCACAAGTGAAGTAGTCAGAGCTCCAGAATTGGCCCTGTCTGTGGAATTCGTTTTGCAGCAGCTCCTAAAGATTACTCGCATGTTCGACTCGTCTGATGAAGTGGGAAAGTGAGAAAAAATGATCTACGTAACGTCTTTTTTTTTTCAACTCGTTTTTCCTAGAGTGAAATTAAAGGAACTCGTCTGTCTGCTTCTATCAAATCAGGAGCTTCCTCTGGCTGTGATTCCTACTGCCACGAAGTGTCTCGTCGATGTCTGCGAAAATGAGATGAAAAGCCTGGAAATGGCTCTTAGTATCATTAGCGAAATACACAGTCCTTTGGACGACAGTGAACCCGGCTCTCAGAACCCCGATTTTTGTACCACCATGAGCCAGCCAACAAAGGTACCAAAACTATCTCTTTCCTTGATAAAAGTACACCATTTGTCTTTGCAAAAGGACGATCCCGTGTCACTGTTAAGATGTCTGACTCTGTGCTGTGAAATCTTAAAACAACTTAATCACATTCCATTCACAGCCAGCCTTCAAGCTCTGTGCGACTTCCTAGTGAGTACACAAACGTTGATAGGATTACTGTGGAGCACGCCTGTCTGATCAAGGTTCTTCCTGCCTTTCAAAATGAAGAGGAAGTGATTCGAACGCAGGCTATAACAGCGCTTGGCCTTCTGGCTCTCCTCAGCCCACAGTTGGCTCAACGACACATTGTGCTCTTTCTGCAGGTAGATATACGCAGAGAGAAAGGACTTCGTTTGGCTTCAGTTCTTTCTTCTCTAGGCGGCTCAAGTGGACGGAAACTGCGCGAGAATCGCCGCCATTTGCGTCATCTTCGATCTTTTTCTTGTTTATGGTATGGATCACTTTCATGGTAACGAGGAAGAGAACGAGGAGGAGGAGTCTGGTGAAAATGAAGACGAGGCGACAGATCCGTCTCTGCTAATCCTCAATCTTCTATCTGATTTTCTTGACGATGAAGTGAGTATTATAAAAAATGCACACAATTCACACTCTCTACGTTTCTTTCTTTATTTCCTTATAGAATTCTGATCTTCGTTCTATCACGGCTGAGGGCATTGCCAAACTTTTGCTATCGGGCCGTCTTTGCAGCGCAAAGTTTCTTTCGCATCTTCTCCTCCTCTGGTACAATCCAATGAGCGGCGATTTGCCTCAGATGAGACGTTGCCTTGGAGAATTTTTTCCTCTTTTCGCCTTCAAATCGTTGGAAAACCAACAAGCAATTGCCGACATATTCGTTCCAACATTACGCATTCTTCTTGACGCCCCACCCACGTCTCCGCTGACTGCAGTCAACGTGGCAAACGTCTCCGAGTTCATGGTTCATTTGATTAACCCAAACTTTCTCAAAGACGGAAAGACAGTGAGTTGAATTGAAAGAGTATACTTGATAGGCGTGTGATGGTCCCTGTTAGATCAATGAGTCAGTTCATTTGGATTTGGCTGTAAAGCTCTGTCAATTGACTCTGGATCATTCGGAGCGAAATGGAAAGTTTTGGTGTCGCTGTTTGAATCTGCTTGACGTCCCAAAAACTGAAGAGGTAAGAGGAGAGACTGCTTTAATAAATAGGATTGGATTTTGATTTAAAGGCTTTGGAAGTCTTGTGTGGCTTGATTGACGAAATGACGGAGATAGTACAGGATAAAATGTGTCTAAAGTGGATAGCAAAGTTCAAGACGTCACTGCTTGGCACAGCAGCAGTTTC
The DNA here is from genome assembly GCF_947507565.1 of Oscarella lobularis. NCBI lineage: Eukaryota > Metazoa > Porifera > Homoscleromorpha > Homosclerophorida > Oscarellidae > Oscarella > Oscarella lobularis. The sequence continues at coordinate 785,349 of NC_089177.1, read as the reverse complement.
TCATACTGGCACCCTTGCAAAAGGGGCCGATCCTGGGGAGAGAAGCGAAGGAGATGACGCTTCAACTGACGGCTGTAACGTGCGAAAGAAAAAGCCAAGAAATAAAGGTAAACGTAAGAGGCATTTGTTAGTCCTTCTGTTAACGTTTTTTAGGCATACCTCAAACACCTGCCACTCGTCCAACTCAGTACAAGAAATCCAGCAAGAATTCAAAAACTTTGATGATGAAAAAGTAAACTTTTATTTGGTTATAGAGGAAAGTGTAATTGTATTTTTGTTAGAAAATCTGACTTATCGCGACCATTGATCTCGTCGGACCTCTCAGATCAGTCTTCTGAGATTGAATGGGACGAGTCATCAGATATCTGATGGATAGTAAAGTAATCAGTATTTTCGTTGTAGCATATACGTAGTCAAAAATATGTGCATTACGGACTGACGTAACTTTTCTGTACGATGCTTGGACGGCAGAAGATCCGGAGCCACCTTCTCGACTCTCGCCTGTCTTCGGATGAGTTAACGGATGATCAAAAAGACGAAGAAGTCCGTCGCTTTTTAGAGCAATGCGAAAGCGACCCAGAAGAGGATCGAGTGAGAAAAAAAAACCCACACACTCCTTTTCTCAACGCACGCATCCCCAGGTCTCGTTTTCGGGCTTTCCGGAAAACCTCCAGTGGTTCAACTGCCCGAACGAGCAAGGCCTTCGATTCGAAACCGATCTCCAAGGCAAGCTCCTCGTACTCGACTTCTTCACCTACTGCTGCATCAATTGCCTGCACGTACTCCCCGATCTTCGCGCGCTCGAGTCGAAATTCTCTCCCGCCGACGGTCTCGTCGTCGTCGGCGTTCACTCGGCGAAATTCGACAATGAAAAAGACTCGGCGAACATACTCAAAGCGATTCTACGCTACGACATCGCGCACGCAGTCGCCAACGACTCGCAAGCGCTTCTCTGGCATCGACTCGACATCTCCTGCTGGCCGACGCTCCTCGTCGTGTCTCCCGACGGCGGTCGCGTGCTGCACGCGTTCGTCGGCGAAGGCCATCGCGACGATCTCCTACGATTCGTTCGCGTCGCTTTGAGTTTCTACGAAGCGCGACTGAATAAGTCGTCGATTTCGTTGGCTCTGGCTCGCGATCGACTTCGAGACTCGTCGATTTTGAAGTTTCCCGGAAAAATTTGCGCCGACCGGTCCGGCGAGACTCTCTTCGTGTCCGATAGCGGTCATCATCGCGTCGTCGCCGTCGATCGAGACAGCGGCGTCGTTTTGTTCGAGGTGGGAAGCGGAGTCGCTGGTCTCCAAGACGGCGATTTTAAGACGGCGCGATTTTGCGCGCCTCAAGGATTGGCGTGGAGCGAGGACGGGCGTCTGTTTGTCGCTGATACGGAAAATCACGCTATTCGGAAGGTGTTGATTCTGAAACTCAAAGGGGTTTCTCTAAGTGAGTTAATTATCTTTTAGATTGATTTGACTGCGCGGAAAGTGGTCACTGTTCTTGGGACTGGTGTTCAAGGAAATGACTTGGAGGGTGGAAAGGTTGGCGCGGATCAGGCGATAAGTTCCCCTTGGGATGTTTGCATCGGAGATCTGCCAGGTAGAATGTCTGATTTCTTTGACTTGGTGAGCACTGTTTGATTTTTTCAAGGGAGCCCCCAAGGCAAAGGAGATGGTCTCTTTATTGCAATGGCAGGAACTCATCAGATCTGGGTCTATTTTCTCTCAGATGGACCGTGGCTAAAGAAGAGGTGAGACTAAGGATATAGCCGTTACTTGGGTCTTAGATTTTTCTCAGCTCCCATCACGCTGGTGTGTCACTTCGCTTTGCCGGCAACGGCGCGGAAGCGAATAAGAACAATTCCTATCCGCACAAAGCGTCATTTGCTCAACCTTCAGGCATAACGAAAGCGCCTGCGGATCCACATCACTGTCTGTACATTGCAGACAGCGAAAGCAGCTCGGTGCGATCCGTTTCTCTCAAAGATGGAAGTACAAAGGGAATAGTGGGCGGTGCAGTCGACCCACAGGTAAACGTGTAGCTCTGAATGCTATGAGACCTTCTGATAGACTTCTTTTTATAAAGGACCTGTTCAGCTTTGGTGACGTCGACGGTAAGGGAAATGGAGCCAAATTGCAGCATCCACTGGCTGTGACCTGGAATGAAAGTGATGGTTTTCTTTACGCGGCTGATTCTTATAATCACAAAGTCAGCTTATTGATGCTATTACGTGCTCACAGCTCTCAAAAGCCTTTTCTTTCAGATTAAACGTATTGATCCTCTGAAGAGGCTTTGCTCGACGTTGACTGGCTCGGGCCGTGCTGGAAATGCCGTTGGTACGTTTGAGGAGGCGCAGTTTTCCGAGCCAGGCGGTCTTTGCACTTCTCCCGATGGTTTGCTACTGTACGTTGCCGATACAAACAATCACGCAATCAAGGTGGTAAATTTGAAAGAGAAGACAGTGGAGGAAGTGAGAGACACGTTCTGCACAATTTGATATCATCTTTTTCGTTCTGTGCAATTTAGTTGTTGTTGGTGAAAGCGCCCGAGACTTACCAGTCTACTGACTATAGTCGACTTACAGCCGAATCAACGGAGGTTGTCGTACAGGAGTCTTGGGTGCTAAATAAGAAGGGAGGAAAGAGAGTTTCTGTGCACGTGAAGATGCCTGACGGCTGTCATTTTACCGAAGGGGCAACCAGTCGATGGCAGATCATTAATGGTGAGGGTAGTAGGTGTTTTGAATTTAACAGCAACACTAGACTTGCTTCTAGGAGACAAAAGATTATTTCCTGTCTCTGGGACTGTGGGTCCAGAAGAAAAATCAGAATTTGTTATTGAAGCGGAGGCAAATTTTTCCTTTCAGGTTTCTAGAAAAGCGTGCCTTGTTTTGTTACAAATCTTAAGTTCACTGTTCAGGTTGAAGGAGTCGTCTACTACTGCGAACAATCAGGCAAATGTCATCTTCACGAGTTTCTATACGAAATACCAGTGACCTATTCCGACGATATAGCTGATCAAGATCACAAACTCGTGATAAATTGCCCAATGGTAAAATCGAAATTGTACTTTTGAAGACAGGCAATCCGGGCCCTTGAAGTGTGGAATCCGGAGAGTGTAGAGTTCGCTTTTCGCTTCGATTATGAGATCTAGCAGTGACGGCGAAGCGCGGCCTCTCGTGGTGAACGTGGAGGACGAGCCGCAAGAGAGGGCGAGGTCTCCTTCGGGGATCTACAAAACCTACAAGAGCCGATGGATCATTCTCGGCATTCTCGCGCTTCTCAACGTCTCAAACGCCATGGTAACACGCTAGCAATACGACTCTGGATCTGCCTCGATCTCTTCGCAGAATTGGCTATCGTTCGCTCCCGTGGCGAACGCGGCGAAGGAGTATTACCGCGTCGGCGAATTTCCTATAACAGCTTTATCGCTCGTTTTCTTCATACTATCCATTCCCATCGGATTCTTCGGATCGTGGCTGCTCGACGTCTACGACCTGCGAGTGGGCGTAAGATTTCTTCTCGAAATTGCGAACTTGTGGGTGTAGATTCGCTCCTTTTCCTCCTTTTCCTTCAGATTTGGGTGGGTGCGTGGTTGAATGCAATTGGAGCCATTGTGCGTTATCTAAGCCGCTTCGGTCGATCTTATCCAATCGTAATTGTCGGCCAAGTCCTGTGCGCCGCCGCCCAACCTTTCATCCTATTCGCTCCAACGAAACTCGCCTCTTTTTGGTTTCCCGATGATCAGCGGGCCCTCGCCACAATGCTATCCACAATGGGTACGAAAGAGGAAAATGCGATGATGCCATAATGTTTATTATGTTTCCTGCAGCTAATCCTTTGGGGGTTGGAATTGCCAACTTGGCGTCTCCCGCCATTGTCACCAAAGCAGCTTTAACCGAAAGTTTCGAAAGAATGGTATCCATACCATCTCTCCTAAGTGCAACGTCATCACATCTGATCTTTCTCTCAGCTGTGGATCTACGCAGTGCCGGCATGCGCCGGCGCTCTTCTGACGTCCTTATGCGTGTGGAAATCGCGTCCTCCGACGCCGCCTTCCTTCTCGGCCGGCGAAGGCAGTCAGAACAATTTTTGGTCTGGTTTGAAAAAGGTGACAGGAGAAAGTGTCGTCGCTCTCCTGCCTATATATATCATCACCTCTTAATCTAGGTCTACAAATTTAAATCGTATCTAATACTGATGCTGAGCTGGTCTATCGGCGTTGGGCTCTTCAATGCATTTCAAACGTTTCTTGAGCAGATGCTTTGTATTCGTGGATATACCGATGTACTATCGCTTCTTAGAATAGTATTCAAGGAGATTATATTGCCCTTTTAGTCGTTCTCTGGGCTTTGTGGCGCTCTGTTGATATTTGGAGGCATTCCCGGTGCCATTGCAACGGCAGTTTTTGTCGATCGCACTCGTCGCTTCGGCGAGACGCTGAAGGTCGTCTTTGTCTTCGCTGTTATTTGTCAGTTTTGGTTTGTGGGCGTAAGTAGAAAGGCCTAACTAATTCGTCTATGACTCCCTGGTGTCTTCGTCTAGGTTATGAGACTGGAAGACGAGAAGGCATTGATTGCCGCTTCTCTCTCAACGTTTGGCTTCTTTGCGTTAGCTCTCATGCCTGTGTGGCTTGAGCTAGGCGTCGAATGCACGTATCCTGATCTGTCTGAGGCAACCAGCTCAGGATTGTTATGGATTGCTGGGTAAAGCATTCATTATCATTTATTATATCAACGGTTCTTTTTTAGTCAGATTATGGGGATCGTTTTTGTTGGCTTGGCGTTAATTCCCGGTCTTACGACTAAGATCGAGTTGTCTATTCCGAATCAATGCAATGTCAATACGAAAAACAGTTCGTCGCCACTTGTAAACGGAACGTACAATCACTATGGCAATCACACGTACAATCACTATGGCAATCAAACCGTTTCCGATTTGACCAATTTTGGATGGTGTACATGTGGCATTTCCTTGGCAATTTGCTTCATAATGATTGCCTTTTTCTGGCCGACCTATCGGCGGTTGGAAGCAGAGACGAAAGCCAAAGCTGAGGCGTCCGCTACGTCTGGTAGCGAAGAAATCACAAGTTAGTTGCTTGAGTTCTTTCTCAGAGATGCTTTCACTTGAGTATTTTTTATATCGATGTTTCAGCGGAATGTTAAGTCTTTTGTTTGTCGTTGCTTACGGATATTTAGCAAGAATGATGATTGCCACTTTTAGTCTTATAGTGCCGAGTAGCTGACTTTCTTGCAGTCTAAAGAACATCGGTGGTAATTTTTATTGCAAACAGTATGTCATCTTTCAGTTCGTTTTGTTGAATCATTTATTTAAATTTACAGGCTGACAGGAGCCATCAAACCATCTTGTGAGCCGACCACCGCAGTTGTACGGGTGGCAAACGCAGTTTGCGAGCCCGTATAACGGCGAGGGAGGCTCTCTCAAACGTGATCCCAAGGCCGGAAGTGTCTGTATGTATGTCTGTTCGAGACGCTGTATTGTGACGTCACATAAGAAAAACCCTTACTTTGTAAAGCGCATGCGCTAAATGGGACCCAAAACGGTGACCCGAAAAAGGCGATTTACGGCGCGAATAAAGCGTTTTTTCTTTCATAAACAGAAAAAATGCTTAGAAACATTCGTTTCCAATTGATCTGTGCTATTTTCCGTGTTATAAATGCGCTGAGAAGCCGAAACGACAGTTTTGATTGTCACGCTCTGACGTCACAATCAAAAGTATCCATGTACAGTATGTGGTATGTGGGTGGGTATGTACGTACGGGTAACAGGAAATATGACCCGTACACATGCATAGGTCCTCCTCAAAAAAACAGTATGTCAGAAAAGTGCCTATTTAGGAAAACATTGCAATCATGCAAGTATTTACAGCATGTAGGTAGGACTGAGCTGTAGTAGCTAACGGCTGTAATGACCACGTGTATATGTGACAACATAAAAAATATGACGTCACACTATGTAATGCACTCGCGTACGGTAAGCGGTGGGAGGCTCTGCATGATGGCAACACGGTGAACACCGGGCCATCATTCTCTAGTTTTAATTAATTGAGGCAAAGCAAATCTTTTTTTAGAATGACAGATTTGTGTCTTTGAGTCGGATGAAATTTTAATTAACTAATTATTCATTACCTTGGCATGCACTAAAACGCGCAGCTTTGCGTGTTCGTACGCAGCTACCACGTGGAGTTCAAGATGGCGAATCGCTTCGCCCAACAGCGACCCGAAAACGCTCTCAAGCGAGCTCACGGCAAGTCGCGCCGACTTTCCTTTCTCTCTGAAGCGATCGAACTCTCTAGAATTCCTCGACGTGGACAAAAAAGAGCCAGCGCTCGACGTTCTCACCGAAACGATCAAATCGCGTCGCAATCGGACGTTCGCTCAAGTGCACGAGGAGATCCTCGAGCTCTATCTGACCTTATGCATCGATCTTCGTCGGGGACACCTCGCCAAGGAGGGTCTCTATCAGTACAAACTCATCTGCCAGCAGATCGCCTTGAATTCGTTCGAAAAAGCCGTCAATTTCTATCTCAACGAATCGGCTAGTCGAACCGAAGAGGCGCGAAAGCAATCGAAGGACACCGTTCAAAAGATGATGGGCGAAATCGACGATCTCGATCAGCTGCAAACGCCCGAAAGGTTAGGAGGGGCCCCTTTTGGGGAATCCTCGCGGTTTCTTATCTTCCCTTCTGCGCAGTCTCCTCCTGAGTTTCGTTTCTGGCGAAGACACGCAGGATCGTACGGATCGCGTCGTTTTGACGCCGTGGGTTCGATCTCTATGGGAGGCGTATCGCAACGTTCTCGATTTATTGACGAATAATAGCAAATTGGAGAAATTATATCACGATACTGCTCAGCAAGGTAAAAAAAGGCCAGGAACGCTAGTATAAATTCTTCATTTTTTCTAGCCTTCAAATTCTGCGTCGAATATTCGCGTAAAACCGAATTTCGAAAACTTTGCGATAACGTACAGGAAAATATTTTTTTGTTTCTGTCTCCTGAATTTTTGTTTCAGCTGCGAAGTCACCTTCAGAAAGTCATAAAACGTCCAGGGCAAAATTCAATAAATTTGAATTCGCCCGAAAGCCTTCAAATGCACGTCGAAGCGCGACTCGTTCAACTCGACACAGCAATCACAATGGAACTGTGGCAGGTTAAAAAATCAAGAACAAAATTTTAAATTTCCTATTCAATCCCCGGTTCTTCCGCTCTCTCTCTCTCTCTCTAGGAAGCATTTCGTACCATCGAAGACATTCACTATCTCTTGACGATGAGCAAAAAACCGCCCAAGCCGGCCGTCGTTGCCAATTACTACAGCAAACAGGCAAAAGTCTATCAGATGGCGGGAAACCGGCTCTTCCACGCGTGCGCTCGTCATCGACTCTTTATTCTCTCGAAAGAACAGAAGAAGAATCTTCAGCAGGAGGAACTACAGAGGTATGGGAAAAATATCTCCTCATATAATTCATGTATGTATTGTTTCTAGTCTCGCTTCTCATGCTGTCCTGGCGACTCTGCACGTGCCCATACCCCAGTCCAAAACGGACGTCCAGCAGTATCTTGATGATGATGCAAAGCAGGACAAGCAGCGTCGGCTTGCCTCGCTACTCGGCCTTCAAATCCCTCCTAAAAGGAAATCTCTGCTAGTGGACTTGGTACCTATACTAGGGGCAGGGAAACTATTGAGCGTTATATTATAATTATTCATTTTTTAGATTCGGTACAATATGCTTCAGTATGCCATTCCGGAGTGTCGCGAACTGCATCGTTGGCTGGAGGAGGAATTCAATCCGCTGCAGCTGTGCGAGCAGGTCGACAAAACGTTTGCTGTACTGCGCGAGCACGGGGAGTACAGTCAGTATGTGGAATCGCTCGAAGATGTGGCCATTGTGCGGCTCATCAAACAGGTAAAAGGTTGTTTGAGGAAATGCTTTGTTTGAATTTTTTTCGTTTAGGTGGCTCAAGTGTATGAGACCATTGAGTTGGATCGTCTCGCGCGTCTGATTCCTTTTGCGCGCGGTTTTCGCTTGGAACGAGCTCTCGTTCACGTCACAAAGGATCTCGGAGTGCAGGTAAATTTATCGTCAAATCGCGTCGACGCTTTTTTTCTTCATGCAAGTGATGCGCTATTTTGGAATTACCGTCTGAGACAGATACACCGTGCTGTCCCCTTTTTAACCCTGATGCAATTCATAATTTGAATCGCTTCTTTCTTAGCCGGGGTTCCTTGACACAGATCTTTGTTCTCTCCTGTAGATTCGTGTTGATCATTGCACTCGTTCACTCCAATTCGGATCTGACTTGAGCGTCGTACAGAAAGATGTTGTGCTAGAAGGTCCACAAGTTCAGGTAATTATTTCATAAGGAAATAATAAAGATAAAAGCAGCACGTGATGATTTCTACATTTCATTAAATGTCTTTAATGTTGACCACAACGTTCTATCACCCATAGAAGCTGATGTTGCTATAATAATCTCCATATGATGTCTCCTCTCTCTGATTAATTGGTTACTATTATAACTTCTGTTCATTAGACTATGCCGTCGGATGTGATACAAACTCAGTTGATACAGATCAGTCGCGCCTTGCAGCAAGCGGCACGAGTTATCAATCCTCAGTTATACAAGGTGCACTTCATTCTATAACGTTTCTAATAACTTGTATTGGGTCTTGATTTTTTTAGGATATGAGGGAGAAGGAGCGTCTCGCTTCGGTGCAATCGTTCAAGCACACGGCAGTCCGCGAGCATCATCAGATGCTCGAAAGAAAGCGTCTCATTGAACAGCGTCTCGAAATGATAGAGCAGCTGAATACGGAAAGGGTAGGCGACAGTCTCCGTCTTTTTTCTCTCTCTCTCTCTCTCTCTCACTTACGAGCGCTTTTTTTCAGGAGAGACAGGCGAAAGCGCTTGCCGAGGAGCAGCGCCTGAAGGCAATAGAGAAAGAAAAGCAGCGATTAAAAGCGGAAGAGATAGAGAGAGAAAAAATGAAACGCAAGCGAGAACTCGAGGAGATAAATCGTCAAGTCACAATGAAGAAGATAGAAGAAATTAAGAAGACGGCCGTAGGAGTCAAAGCTCTGGCTGACCTAAAACCAGAAGTAAAAGTTCATCTATATAAAAGTATCTCTATAATTTGAGTACCCGTGCATATAAAGTGGATCTTTTAAAATCTCCCACTGTACTTGTCTGAGTTATTTTGCGTGGACTATAGAATATGCGAGCGGTTTTTTTCTTTAGGAATTGGTAGGGCTTGATGCCGACGCTTTGGTTGAAAAACAGATGAAGCAATTGGAAATGGAGAAGAATCAGCTTCAGACTCGATTGGCGACGCAGGCGAAGAAAGTCAGTTGCCTCTTGCCGCTTTCTGGTTGCGGGGGGGTTTGAAGAATTGGTTTCATAGGTGGATTATCTCCAGAGAGCGAAGCGGCTCGTCGAGTTGCCGAAACTCGCCGAGCAGTTCAAGCAGAAACAGATCGACGACGAGAAGTTTTACCACGAGGAGGAAGAAAAGAGGGTGAGTTTGAAAAACCGAAGTCGGAACGTCGTTTTCGTCACGTCTCCGCTTTTCGTCAGATTGAGAACGCGAAAAAGGAGAGAGCGTACGCGCAGGAAACGCAGAAGCGTTTGACGAGAATGACGAAAGACAAAGACGAATTCGTCTCAATTCTAATGGAAGCTAGAGAGAAAAAATTCAAAGTACAACAACTCATCTTCCTTCTTTTGAATGGATGTCAGTGCTTATTTGTAGGAGCAGATGGTTGCGTACACCGAAAAAATTAAAGCCGAGAAAGCGCAACGTCTGGAAGAGCGTCGACAGCGACGAATTGAGCAACGACGAGAAGAATACTACAGAGCAAAGGAGGAGGCAAAGAAAGAGGCGGAAAGAGCCGGTAAGAAAGAAAGCAAAACGACGTCTAGGGATCCAATTTTTGTCTCGAACAGCGCTAAAAGCCGAGGAGGACCGAAAAAGAGAAGAGGAGGCGGAAAGACGACAAAAACTGGAGGACCAGGAGCGAAAGCAGCGCGAACGGGAGCGCGAAATCGAAGAGAAGATGCGACAGCGACGAGAAGCCGACGAGCCGCCGAGAAGAGATCCCGACGAAAGAGAACAAAGTCGTTGGGGAGATCGTTGGGGAGATCGCGATCGCGATCGAGAACCGGCGTCGACGCGCACGTCCGATTTCAGCGATTGGCGCCGACGCGATCCGGCGGAGCGACGCGATTTGGATCGGCCGCGCGAAGCGTCGTCGTCGTCGCGTCCGCCCGCCGGCAAGTACGTACCGCCGTCGAGACGAGCCGCGCGGCCTGAGCCGAGAGGGGAAGACTCGTGGCAACGGGGGCAAGGATTTGACGCAACGGATAGGGGGGATAGGGATAGAGATAGGGATAGAGATAGGGATAGAGATAGGGATAGGGATAGGTGGGGGGCACGAGAACCTCCGCCGCGTTCGCGGGACGAGGGTGCGTGGCGCCGCGGCGGCGGCGGCGGCGGCGGCGGCGGCGGCGGCGGCGGTCGTTCGTTTCGAGACGACTCTTCACCGCCGCCGAGACGGGACTTCGGCGGCGGGCGTTCGTTTCGAGACTCTTCGCCGCCGCCGAGACGAGATTTCGGCGGTGGTCGTTCGTTTCGAGGCGACTCTTCGCCGCCGCCGAGACGGGACTTCGGCGGCGGTGGCGGCGGGCGTTCGTTTCGTGACGAAAGACCGTCGAGAGGAGGACGCTTCGGTCCGAGGGATCGAGATGGGCCGCCAGCGCGTGGATGGTCGCCGACGCGACGCGGGAAACCGGAGGTAGACGACGAAGGGTTTGAGACTGTGCGAAGAAAGTGAGCTGATTCTGATTACTGTCATTTTGTTTCGTTTCTGACGTCCGTGGTGGTGGTAGTGATAGTGTTCCCATTCGTGATTTCAAATATTGATTAATTAGTATGTGAGTAGATGGCAGGAATGAAGCGTAGCCCAACGCAGCGACGAGGTAACGTAGGCACGTATACACATGTATTATTATTATGTAGCGAGTACATCAGTACAATAAGTTCATTGTTGCTTCTTCACTCGAGATGAACGGGTTGTTGCTACTTCTCTCTACGAAGAGAATATAAGAAGGGGACACCCCTGATTCTTTTTCCTTACCGGCAACGTTTTTCCGCTTTTGGCCCCCGCTGCTGCACCCGAACGACTTGCTCCTGAACCTCGTCCGTGTTTCGATCTTGTCACGGGTGAGGATCCCGGTTTTCGCGCAGGCTTTGATTTCTTTTCTTCGTGTTCTGTGTAGGGCGGAGGCTGATCCTCACTATCCGGTTCAGTCGTATCAGAAGCAATGAAAACGTCTTCCAATGTCGTCGAGCCCTTCGGAGCTCCTCCAGGCTGCGGGCCAGCCGCTTGCGTACTATCGACTTCGTCCTCCTGTTCCTTGATCTGTGAAAGGCCTTGCACAAAGACTTGCCCCTGATCAGATATCTTCAAGGTTAAATTATTAATAATATTCAATGTACTTTATTGATGAGGTTTGATTGCAAGACAGATTTTGTTGCAAATTCGAGCCCACTCCGGCTGAACCGTCTTACAACACCTAAGCCTGAATTTGCAGCTTCGGACAAGTAACTATCTATATCCTAGAGGGGGAGGGGGGAGGCTTTTTCTATTAGGGCTCTATGGATCTACACTTAGGACCAACCTTCTCGTGTTTATTGAGCCACGGATGGACAAACTTTCGATACAAAATGCTTGATCCCTATACGAAATGACGTCACTACAGCTACATCACACGCTGCGCACGTGCCTTGGTCATAGGCAAAAGGAGCCACAAGACGAAAAGGATCTTCAGCTCGTAATAAAACGGAACTATCCTGAAAAAGACAATGGCATTGTTCGTAAGTTCAAACCTCCGAGCTTACCAAGCGATAAAGATATCGGCGACGGTCTCGACGGCGATAAAAACGGCGAAAGAGATCCAATACATCATCCATTTTACCTGTACAGGTAGGTGGAGTCTATTAGCATTTAGGGAGGCTCCCTACGTACGTATTCCTTGACGCTTTTTGTTCTGATCGCCTTGTAGGATCGATAGGCGGGGTAGAGGGTTCCGACGACGAGGCTAAGCAAAGAGAAAAGATCAATGGAAAGGTGAGTAGACAGTAGAGTAAAGCGGCCGTGACGGTTTGCACGCAAACTCGTACATTACGAGACGAGATATAAATTGGGAGACCATTCGATAATGAGTAGGAGACAGGAAAAAGAAGCTCGCGTAACCAAGAGGGCCAAACAGGGGCCAAACGGCAAACGTCTAGTAGTGCACGCTAAATAAATTAATCTGATCACGTGGTGACTCGTGGGAAAGGTGGGAACGGAACATCGAAATCAAAATTGCACCAAAGCGCCATGAGTTAGCTCAAACAAATAATGCAGGCATATTATTTAGCTTCTTTCTTCATGCGGCAAGCAACGGCAGCAACAAGTGCAGCACCACGCCCCGAGCCATCTTCCGCCCTCTCAAGCTTGATACCATTGCCTTTGAGAAAACACGCACTAAATCACAGCAGTACACTACTACTAATAATACTATGTACCTGGAACCAATTGATCAATGGTTTCTTTCATGATGCGTGCAAAGTGGGGATGATACTGAAAGAGGGAACCGTCGACTGCAATGATTCCGTCAGCTGTCGTCCCAATTTTATCCGCGATTGCAACAACGCCGGCGCCGGCGAGTCGAGCCGCGCGCGTCGAGACGGCACGGCACACGTTCAGGACCAAATCGCAATCGTTTGGCGTAACGACCGTGCCACTCACCGTCTTCGTTGTCGTCGTTGTCGTCGTGGAGCCCGACGTTGTCGTGGTGACTGTCGCCGTTGTGGTTACAGAGGGAAATCTGAGATTGGCAAGAATTTTTTTCGTCTCAGAATGATCTGCATTGGAACTGTGTAAGAAGAATGGTGAGTGTACGTCTTATGTACATGTATAAAGCTACCTGTCTTCTATTTTGGATATGTAGGCTGTCTCAAATGATCCCTTCTTGTAGAGCATTCCCACGTGGCCGTCGAAAGCAAGACCGCGACTGGCCAGATCGAGCAGCACAAGACGTACAATTTCTCCCAAATACATACCCGAAATCATTTTCTCAAACCTACCAAGATCCATATTATCTATACTTTGTTCTCGCAGTCTCCTACCTTTGGTGACCGGCATTGGGCGAATCCCTATCTAATTGGCGGTCATGCAAAGTGAGGAAGTTTTCAAGTGCACCAGGCTGACTGACAAGGCCATCAGGTCCGTCGCCAAATGCACCCCACTCCATGTTAATAATGATGGTCTCGTGTGGCGTTTTCTTATTCCACTTTCCGACGTCAGCCAATTTTTCCATGTAGCAAGCATTTGTGCCTGTGCCCAAGATGAGACCGGCGCAGCACTTGGAATCGACGAGAGCGCGAGCCATCATTGTGCCAACAGTATCATTCACCAAGGCGACGACGTCAACGTTGACATTCTAAATGCATCTATTAATTATTAATTAATAGTGTTTGTTTTATAGGGCACTTTATTCTGTTTGGACGCCTCTTTCTCCAGCGCCTTTTTGAGGAGAAGAACGACGTCTTCGCCTTCGACGCCGCTCGCCGTGAACTTTTTCGTCCATTTAATCAATTTCCCGGACGTCAAACTGAGCTGTTCGACCGGAAACGAGAACGTAAAGCCGAGCGGAAGCACGTGCGAACTCAGTCCGTGTTTGTTGGAAAATTCGGAAACCTGTTGCGCAATATGATCAAACAGTCGTTCTCCCGTCGTCGTCATGACGTCGTCAGGAAGAGTGGCCTTCGCCTCCTCTTGCTCGTATTTGCGATCTTTCAACGTCACTTTGAGCACTCTGAAGTTGGTGCCGCCCAAGTCGAGCGCGAGAAAGTCGCCCGCTTCCGTGCCGTCCGGTATCGCGTGTACGAACGTGGGAAGCATTTTCAGGACGGCGTTGTCGCGTTTCAAGCCTTCGCGCATTTCACTTTGCATATTTCTCATGATTTCGGTCGTCTGTTCGACGCTCAGGTCGAACGCGGCCAACGTATCGCGAATCTGGTGTATAAGGAAATCGCGAAGGCGTGTCAGAGGAGGAATTTACTATCGAAAGGAGCCTATACGGTGGGTCGGACCAAGCCTACCGATTTTTCCGACATGTTTCTGTTTGATCGTTGCTATTTCGATCGCAATTAATTTGTTACACTCGAGAGAAAACTTTGTGAGGACGGGACCTGCACTGCCGGGAATTTCATGAAGGTGTGGTCGTTCTCTTTCTAATGTCTGGCTTAGGACTGTCCGGAGGAGCCGCTCTAGCGGCTATGGGCGCCGGATTGGCCGGCGCGATCTACTGGTGGATGCAAAGAAACGCCGACTCGCCGACAGTCGACAACAACGAGACAGAAAACGCGACCGACGACGAAGACGAAGGACAAGAAGACGCCGAGACGAGTCTTAGTCCGACCAAAGCAAGACGAAAGGACCTCGAAAACCCGGAAGATGACTCCGGCGACGAAGAAACAGCGCTACGAAACGTAGCCTTCGAAGCGTCGTGGCATTGCAGCTAGCTACTCGTGACTTCTCTTTTAGTTTTATTCGACTATGATGCGCGATCGCGATTCATCGGGCGTAGCCAGTGACGTGGACGACGACGAAGATTCGGAAAACGAAATGTCGACGATTTCGCGACGGAGGGGCGACGGTGCGACGGCGCCGTCCGACGGTCGAATCACGTTGCCGCCAGTGCCGGATCGAGTGAGCGTACTGCCTGCGAGATCGGCGACGATGGGAGGCGGTAAGATGAAAGATGACTGATTTGATACAGTACCTGAAATAAATTTCGCACACACGTTTCATCTAACTGACGCGCGGTTACTGTACGAGTTATTTTTGCTCTTTTCCTCGGTATATATAGTAGCATTACGCGGCACGTGAGCGAATCGGTTTAGCTACAAATGAGCCAATAGCGTCCTTCGCGGGTTTTCAGTCACGACGAAGAGAGGGAAAACATTCCGCCGAAACGCCGTCATTTTGCGGAGCCCAGCGGCATTTTCGCGCGTCACCATGTCAAGAACGAACCACACGCGCGATCTGCAATTTGATTTGACATTGGAGCGACGCGAAACGCTTCCAATGCAGCCCGCCACGCGGTACAAACGCGCGCAAATAGTTCCCCACGCTACTTATATCTAATTTCGTTCCCGCTTGCAGCGAACCGGCCGACGATGCGAGCGCTGCCGAACGAGAAGTTTCCCCGCCAAATTTTGCCCAACCCAATTCCCTCGTCCTACCGGAAGACGTTTGCGCGCGAAAATTCGACGCCCACTCAGCTGATGTCGAAACGCCGGTTCCGATGACTGAAATGGACGAGGCGAGTCAGGTAAGCCGGCCGGATTTGTGAAAGAAACCGCTCGTACGCGTAATTTCGTTGCGCGTAGGACACGAAATTCGTTTTCACGATGACTTTTGATCCGCGACGTGAAGAGACAGCTCGATCGCGCGTTACTATTATTATTATTATTCGTCTCTTAGTGTGTAATCTTCAGTATAACCTAACTCTCGACGTTCTCCAAGAGGAGACTCGCTGCGACGAGGGAGTGGCGTCTTTAGAAAGTTCCCGGACAGGCGCGGAAACTTCGGAAAGCCTGCAAGCGACGAATGTCGAATTGGAGCGACTTCAGCAGACGTTGGCGATCGAGAGCAAAGCAGCAGCGGCAACGAAAACAAAGGAACGCGTGAAACGACCCAAAAATGGTTTCATTTTATTCTGCTCTGCTAAACGACCCGAACTGCAGAAGTAAGAATTTGTAACTATAGTCGATACTAGTACAGTTATTTTGAGGGAAGCCTCTCAGACTATAATTTCTATTAGCAGTTTAATTAATAATACTATTGGCATTATATAGACTTTTTATCATATTTTAGGCTGCATCCTGGTGTCGACAATCGCGTCATTAGCACACTTCTGGGCAACTTGTGGCGTGATATGGACGAAGAGGCAAAGCAGCCTTATCGAGCTGAGTCCGAACGACTTCGCGAGCAGCACAAGCGAGATCATCCCGACTGGAAGTACAACGTCGATCACGTGAAGCGGATCAAACGAAAGATGAAGATGATAAAGAAGTGGAAGAATTCCATGGAGGACGAAAGGAAAAGGCAGCAACATCAGCAAGAATCCTTGCACGTGCAAGAATCGCACGCAGACGAAGAAGACGTCGTTTTTGAAGTCGACATCAACGAAATGGAAAAATCCGCGGAAGACTTCTCCGAGTATTCGAAATCTCGACGAGAGAGAGAAAAATTTTTTTATGTGAGGACCTCGTTTCAGTTTGCCTGCCGCCGAGCCCGTGATGGACGAAAGTCAGTGTTCCAGTTCGGATAGTTCAGTTGTACCACTACAACAAGCCTTTCACATGTAAGTCCCGTGATATTCTACCGTATTAGTTTAATTCGCGTCGTATATTCTTCTTAGCTTTGACTGCAGCTCCTTTGTCGAAGGTTCTTCTGGTAAGTTGAATAGCGTATCTTGCGGTGTTTTCTTTGGAGATTGTTTATGAAGCGACAGCGCCTACGGCACCGGATCTGTACCAGAGTTTCGATTTTTGTGGACAGGAGGAATTGTCGCTCTATCCTAGCACCGGTCGCCCCGGCGCTGAGCTCGACCAATCGCTGAAATCTCTTGCGTCATCGTCATCATCAAAACCTAAGGTAATTTATACAAGAGTAGATTTATTTCTTTTGGATTTCTTCTGTCAATTCAGCGCAGGAGATCAACTCCGTATACGTTTGGATGCAGGCGGTTTTATGGGTTGGATGCCAGGGGAAAATGGTGCACTGGATGCAGGTAGGTTCAAATAATGAAAATCGTCAAAAAAAATCTCCAAGTTTTTGTCAGGTGGAAAAAGAAGTGCTGTAGAAATGAGGAGTACGGCTGGGCTTCCATTGGAGACGAACAGTGAAAAAACACCAGCTATCGCCTTGTGTTGTCTCTTCAGTGTATTTCCCTTAGGTAGCCAAAGTTGATATAAATTTGGTGTAATGACACGTTGACTTTCTTCGCGATGAATCTGAGCAAGAGATTTGCTCTCCTTGTAGTCGTGGTCTTATTCCTTGGTGTCTTTGCCTCTGAGACTGAAGATGAAGACGTCGGAATTGACGTGGCTCTCCCAGAAGAAGAAGATGACGCTAACGAGATATTCCAGCCGTCTTCCGACTGGAAGACCATCCAACCAGGCCAAGCGATACCGGCAGGACTACACGTTCGCATGGACCTTCAAACGGGTAAAAAGGAGGCGAAACTGTTGGAAGAGGAGTCTAGTGAAAAACCCGACGAAGAGGTTATCTTACCCCGTGATCAAAGACGCGGAATTATTAACAAAAATCGAAAAGTTTTCACCAAAAAAGAATTGGCCGACATGCTGGCCAAAATTCCAGATGACAGTGATTCGTCCATTCCTCCAGCTTTACCCGATCTAAGCGATAAAACCACAGCAAATCGCAGCAATTTGACAGCCAATGACGTTGAATCGATGCTAAAAACGATGGGACTAAGCATGCGTTCAGAAGTGGAGATCATGATGACTCACATTGAGACTCTAGCCGAAGCGACGGCATCAAACGAAGCGCGATTGAATGCACTAAACGAGCTGGAATTCTACGTGCATCAAATAGACAATGCACGCGACCTAAACGCAATCGGTGGTCTCGTTCTAATAGTAAGATGCCTTAATGATACAGACGCTAAGATTAAGAGTGCAGCTGCTCTCGTCTTGGGAGCTGCAGCACAAAGGTAATGGGAACATAAATCATTTAGTCATATAGCTTTTAGTTTGTGTATGGTTTAGTAATTCTGCTGTGCAAGCTGACTGTCTTGAGTACGAAGTGATGCAGCTGCTCCTCAAGGAGTTGAATTGCAGTGATGACGTGACGGTAAATCGTCGTTTTCTGTTTGCCTTGTCATCTCTAGTGCGTCAATATCCGCCGGCGTTGGCGCAGTTTCTCCAGCGGAACGGTCTTCAAACATTAACCAAATATCTTACTAGAGCGGAATCCGGAGTCTTGAGCCTCAAATCGTTGACCCTGGTAACCGATCTTCTCGTTGAGCAAAGATCTGGAGCGGATGAAACGAGTTCTCGCATTACGTCTTCTACTGGTATTCGTTTACTGGAAATGCTCCGAACCCAGGGCTGGTGTCAACTCACCCCAAAACTTCTCCACCGCGAAAACGACGCTGACAGAAACGAGAAGGTAATACAAGCTATGGATGCTATGATTCAAGGGTGCGGTGGCGAGTTCATTGCGGCGGACGTCACCGAGCAAGTCGAGGAGGCGATGGAAAAATGGAAAGCTGCGCTGGAACAGAACGACGACGGCTACTATGAAACGTTAATCGACATGACAACACAATTTCTTAACAAATTGAAACACTGCGAAAAAACGGGGCTGTGTGCATGAAACGAATCCACTACTTCAAGAGTTTATACAGGGCGTTTATCATTGCGCCAACGCTGTCGAAAACGTCGCAGACTTTGGCGTCGTACATGAAGGCAGCCGCTGTGACGATTTGGTTCTCTGAGTCGACACAGGCTTCGTATCAAACCACAGTAAGTCAAGGAAAAGGTTCTAGTAGGAAGCGCCCCCTTAGTTATATCTAGCTACAGAATGGATATGTGTATGGATCGTTCGCTGTGCTTGCTGCCCATTTCTTCGACGGCTTTCGCCGTATCGGCGTCATTGCCAATGGTAACGGTGCAGCCTGGGATGACTTTTGCAGCGAGAACGGGAGAAATGCAGCAGAGCCTTTAGGAAGAATATAAAGTAAAGACAGCGTTCTCTCTTCTCTATACCCTATTGGTTTCTTGGCAGTGTGAAAACTCGTGATGACTCGTCGCACTTGGTCGTTGACATTCGCCTTCGATCCATCCACGGCAAAAGTAGATCTAATTTCAATAGCCACTCCCATGGCAACCAAAATAATGACGTCAAATAATGCTAACAGATTTTTCGCTGCGCCAAATCCGCCCGGAAATACGACAGCGTCGTGATTCTCCGCAAGCAAGTCGGTCAACGGATGTATGTTGCCACGCGAAATGCGAGCCGATTCAACGAGAACATTTCTGAGAAAAGAGGTATCTAGTAGCTAGGAAAGGTCAGTCTTTTTACCTTTTCTCTCCTTCCATTGGCTGTCCGCTCGAGTGATCGATGACGTGTAGTTGATCGACGTTCGGAGCGTAGAAGGAGACTTGAGCGTCTCGTCGCGATAAGTGGACCCAAGTTCTGCGAAGAAAGCGCTTTGGACGTGCGTTGTCGCTCGCGATTCCCGGTTGCACTTACGCCGACGCTTCGTGAACTTCGCTTCCGTCGTAAACACCCGCGCCTGATAGGACCTTGAGCAAAGAGAAATGACGTCGTAAACGATAGAAACTATTCGAATATCTACCACAGCGATTTTGTGATTTGCCATCGAAGGAACACTCATATGCAGAAATCGACGTCGTAGAGGACCGAAAGCGGGTGCTAGAATGCTCCGACAGAACCTGTTCATAAACGAATCTGTCTCGTCTAATCCGGGCAACGACGCTCGCTTGACTTGCGCACCGTTTCCTTTGGGGGCGAATTTCTTCCCAGTTCCCAGCGGTCGTAGCAACACCGGCATCCGTGAACTCGTTCCCACTGAAAGCCCATCAAATGGACGACCAGGTCCCTATAAACAACGTGGACCCCTCCGAAGGGGACCTTTCTCGATCCGTCTTTCGTTCCACAGCACGTACCCCACATCGAGTCGCTCTGTCACGAATTCTACAGCTCGACCGATCCGCGAGTGCGCGCCGAAGCGGAAAAATCCCTCGTTCTCTTCACGGAGACCGTCGAAAACGTAGCCAAATGCCAAACGCTGCTCGAACGAGCACAGGTAGAAATATCGGGAGGGAAATGCATCGGCATTTTTTTATTTCGCGGATCAGAATCCCGCCGCGCGTCTCATCGCCGCCAACGCGCTAAACAAACTCATTTCCAAGCCCACGAGCCCCGTCACGATGTCTGGTCGATTGGAGACGCGTAAAGATGCGTTATTGGCGAAGAAATGCGCCAATTAGTTTGATTAATTATAGGAAATTATCTGATGAGCTATTTGTTTCAACGACCCAAGGAAACTCCCTACGTCATGGAAGCAATTGTAAAGGTAAAATAATTAATAATGGATCTTAGGACCTTCGATTTATTTGCACATACATGGTATAGGTTATAGCCAAATTGACGAAGATCAGTTGGTTTGATGTGGTGGACGTCGTTCAAGTCGAAGAGCCTGAGTTCGTTTTTAGAAACATAGTCAGCGAAATAAAGACATTTCTGCAGGTAGACGCATATACTCTAGGGTATGTTAATTTCTAATAGAAATGTTGTTTTTTTATATGTAGAGCTCTGTTGAGCAGGGCGTCGTCGGTGTTCACATTCTATTGGCTCTCGTCAATGATATGAATCAGTCCGAGGTGCTTAGATCGTTGACGTGGCATAGAAAAGTAAATGATGTCGACTCCATTCCACATTTGTATCGCACTCAAAGAACGACTTTTTTTTAGATTGCCGCTTCGTTTAGAGAGACGCAGCTTCTGTCGATATTTCAGTTGAGCATTTCGCTACTAAAGGAGGTCAGCGGAGAGACCCGTGAGAGTGAAAACGAACTAAGGAATTTTTTTAGGGTTGCGGAAAACGCTTGAGTGAGAATCAGGTATTGCGTCTTTGCTGCTGCGATTTCGCGTTTTGATTATCGCGGGGATTTTATTCGCCGCAGCTTTCGCTTCTCGGACGAGTCCTAGGTCTGGCCAAGAGTTGTCTCTCTTTCGATTTCATTGGCACGTCGAGCGACGAGACGTCAGACGACTTTTCCTCCGCTCAAATACCGACTGCGTGGCGACCAGGTAACCAATCACAGTCAATATCAAATAATTTCTATCTATCTATCTCTCAAGATTTTTTGGATTCTTCCACCGTGAATGTCTTTTTTGATCTCTATCTGGCTCTCCCACCGTCGTTTGCATCCATTGTAGGGGGGAAAAAAAGGTGTTTGGATTTGATGGGAGTATCAATTTCCATGTGTTTTAGGCGTTGAGCTGTCTCGTTCTTATAACGTCAGTTCGACGTTCGTTGTTCACTGCAATGGAACGGCAAGCTTATCTAAATACAATTATGCAAGGCATCAAGAAAGTCCTCTCTCATCCTGAGGTAAACGTCAATATTTTTATGACGTATTTTGAGTGTTGATTTTCCGAGTTTTAATAATAATAGTCGCCTTATCTGTTTTCTAGGCATTAGTTGAGGTGGATAATTATCACGAGTTCTGTCGGCTTTTGGCTCGACTCAAGGCGAACTATCAATTAGGAGAGTTGATGCAAGTGGAGAACTATGGCATTATCATTGAAATGATAGCCAAATTTACGGTGTCTTCGCTTCAGGTAAAGAAAAAAATCGCGAATGCTTCGCTTTTCTATTAACCCGCGCGTCTTTAGTCGTGGCAATTCTCCGCCAATAGCATACACTATTTGCTCAATCTGTGGCAACGTCTCGTCGCCTCGATTTGTTACGTGACTTCGTCTGAGCCGCATCTACTAGAAAACTACGCACCAGAAGTAGAGAGAAAAACGCAACTCTGTTTCTGTGTGCGACGAACCCTAATTGATGAATTCTCTCGCCTCCAGATAACGAAAACGTTTCTCCACTCCAGACTCGAATCAGTGGCTGTTGTAATAAGGTAAAATAAATATTAAAAAAACCACATACGTCATATCATTTTGATTTTTCCTCTCAGAGATAATCTAGATGATCCGTTGGACGATCTCTCTCTCGTTCAACAGCAACTTGACCAAGTACGCCAACGAGAAATGAATTCCTCTATCTCCTACGCGAGTTCCTTCTCTCCTAGATGTGCACTATCGGTCGATGCGATTACTCGGGCACGTGCCACTTGGTTGCCTCCTATTTCGACACGGCCGCTTCGGCTTATCAGCAGTGTCTAACTCAAGGATCATCCACGAATGACATTCGTTTGTATGAAGGTAGGCCGGACTCGCGTAGAACGTCGGTCAATCGAGAACGTTGAGCGGGTTGTTGACATCAGGTCAATTGGCTTGGCTTGTCTACTTTATCGGAGCCGTTATCGGCGGACGAGTGTCGTATTCCTACGCGGACGATGAGGATGGACTAGACGGCGAATTAATTATCAGGTAGATTAGAATTGATTTAGAAATTTAGTATTAATTCTCACACTATGTTTCTTCAGAGTCCTTCAGTTGATGAATTTGACCGATCGTCAATTAGAACAGGTTGACTAGCTTCCTTCCTTGACTTCTCTGCTGCTCCTTGCATGCTCATATCTTTATTTATCAGGGAGGCGGCTGCGAGAGGCTTGAACTGGCCATTCTTAGCTTTTTCGAGCAATTTCGAAAGATTTACATAGGCGATCAATTCCTCAAGGCCAAAGTGAAATATTACGTCCTCGAGCTTTTTATTAATTACTAGTTGTCTTAATTAAAGGTTTATTCGGCTCTTGGAAAACGACTAGGCATTAGCAACGAGTCGATGCTTCTAACGCTTTGCATTCAAAAAATGTACGAAGAACTGACTTTTCACACGAGACGCCAATAACTTGTTTTTCTAGAATTACCAACATGAAGTTCTGGAGCAATAGCGAATCGATCGTTCAAAAAACTTTACATTTCTTCCACGAATTATCCGTCGGATATCCTCCCTAAATTAACGATTACTTCATTAATTAAAATTTGCTTTTTGATTTTTCTTGACGTCTTCGCTCTTTCTTACGTATAGCAGCGCTCGAAAGCTGATCAAACTCGATTGCGTGCAAATGCTTCTTCAAAATCATTCAGTAAGTAATCGTTTTTCTCCGCTTTTTCTTTCAACGTCACGTGTTTTTTTTCCGCAGCCGGAGAATCTGCCCTTTCTTGCCGTTCGCGACGGATCGCACGGGCTCAATTTTCGCTGTCGAACGACATTCTACACGGCACTCAGTCGTCTCCTTATGATCGATCTCGGCGAAGAAGACGAGAAATTCGTCGCCTTTATGACGCCAATAGCAGGCAAGCGGCACGAATGTCGCCTCGACGACGACGAAAAAAATTATGCATTTTTAGCCACTTTTCAAAAAATCGGAAGTCAGCTTATAAGCGGCGAAGCGGTCTACTCAGAAAGCGAATTAAAAGTAAGTCTCCGAGAAGATGTCTTTTCCCTAAGGAAAATGCTTTCGTTTCTAGTTTCTCTTCATCGGTCTGTGCTGTGACCTTCGCGGCGTCGTCAGCGCGATCGTCTCGAGACCGTGCTATTCCATGTTCTTCGATTGGATCTACCCGAACTATTTTCCCGTTCTACAACGAGCGCTTCAGCTCTGGTGTCACGATCCGTCCGTAACGACGCCCATATTGCGTCTCGCCTCCGAATTAGTCAATAACAAGCAGCAGCGACTCCTATTCGACATCTCGTCGCCCAACGGCATACTTCTCTTTCGAGAAGTCAGCAAGATATTAGTCAGCCACGGTGAGAATCTTTTACGTGAGCTTAAGATGTTCCTATTGCTTTTTTTCCTTCTCCAAGGCACTGCTATGATTACTCTCACTGACGTGCCCCAGTCGGAAATATTTGCTATGAAATATCCTTTCATTTTCGTCGTCGTGTGCTTTTCTTATTTTTCTCTTTCTTTTCTTCTTCCTTGACCTCTTGGTTTACGTATAAAGGAGTGGCTATATCGTTTCTCGTACTCAAGCTCGCCTTGTCGGGCCACTTTGTCAATTTTGGCGTATTCGGTCTCTACAACGATAGCGCCCTTAGCGACTGTCTCGACGTTTTCATCAAGGTCGTTCTCTCTATACCCGCCAACGATCTAGTGGTAAGTCAAAAAAATAAGCCTCGTTTAATTAATAAAACAACCTATTTTCTTCTAGCAATATCCTAAACTTAGCACGGCCTACTTTGGCCTATTAGATACCATTTCGCAGGATCATATGAACTTTATGGCGGGATTAGACGCACAGGTTAGGAAAGAAGCCAGGGAATTGATAGACTAAAAACTAGTCGCTTTGATAGGTTTTGGCTTACGTCTTATCCTCAGTCAATGAGGGCATTGCATTCTCAGGTGACAAAGACGAGAAATTACTGGCAATAGGACTTAGGTCTATTATTTGTTTCCAGACGTGAGTGTGTCCACAGCTTGTTGCTCAATGTTGGACGCCGTTCTCACTCACCTCTTCCGAAAATTGTCCAAAGTGAAAAAACACGAAGCGGTTGCCGACCATTCTTTCCTTCGACTCGTCGACGTCCAGCCAGAAGTCTTTCAACAGGTTTGAGGGGGAAAACTGTGGAGAATAGACTTTCGCGAGCATAGGATCATTTCCAGATGCTCTCAACTGTCCTAAATATCATAATTTTTGAGGAATGTCGTAATCAGGTATCTGCTAGATTAGGGGGGGGCACCGAATTTTGCGTAATTACGGCTTGTAGTGGTCGATGTCTCGGCCTTTGTTGGGCTTAGTCTTACTAAACGAAAAGGTACGCGGTGTTTATGCGGGAAGGATTTGTATGCGTATGACGGTTCTCGCGTTTCAGTACTTTGAAAACTTGAGAGATAGTCTAGTTAACATGCAGTCGGGCGAAAAGCGGGAGCTGATGAAAAAGTGCTTTCAAGGTCTCATGGCCGGCGTTGAAAGAAATTTATTGCCCAAAAATCGAGACAAGTGGGTCGAAAAGAGCTTGCCAATAATTATAGTTTTATAAATCACAATTTTTTGCTAGATTTACGCAGAATTTGTCCGTTTTTCGAAAGGATGTCAACAGTTCGTGGAAAGACGTACCACCAGTGGTTGTGCCAGCCTCTGGTGTCACCTCAACTGACATGATGAGTTGACTCATGCGAAACTAAAAAGAGAGAGAGAGAGAGCGTCGTTTCTTACAGAAAAGTTTAACGTTGCAAATCATTAAAGAAAATGTTTAGCTTGCATTTACTTGCGTCCTTTTCTCTTGGATGTTATGTGCATGAGTCTTATTATTATTTCTTCCGGCCACGTGGCGACGCACGTGTCAACGTGAGAACATACGGGCGCAATTCCACTCGTGAGTTTTCGTCCGATTGTCTGTGCCGCCAGACGATCGTCCAGCCCTCCATCGCGCGCGACGATCTCACCAGCGGAAGAAAATCGAATGGACGAAGCCCTGGAAACCCGTCAAGCGGACGCCGCAGCTCCGCTGAGCCCCCAAACGGAAACGAACGAGCTAACCCCAAACGACGCCACGAGAACGATCGCGACCGCGCCGTCCGCCGAAGCGAACGAAACCCTAACGTCTCAAGCAAACGAAACCGAACACGAGGGGCCCTCGTCACCTAAAGGGGCGTCGCCCCCCGAAACCGACGGAATCGAAGAAACCGCGCCAGACGAAGCGCAATCAGTCATCGCCGACACCGAAACCGCACCCAATCAAACGCACCCAATCATCGTCGAACCGGAGGACGATCGCACTCGCGCCGTCACCCTAGCGCGCCGTCTCATCGACTTAGACGGCTTCAAGAGGTCGGAAGTCGCCGCCGAATTGAGCAAAAAGACGCCGTTCGGCGTCGCCGTCGCCGAAGAGTATCTCCGCCATTTCGATTTCGCCGGCGCGACGCCCGACGTCGCGCTGCGCGATTTCGTCAAGCGTTTCTCGCTGACCGGCGAAACGTACGAACGCGAGCGCGTCATCGAACATTTTTCGCGCCGTTTCTACGCGTGCAATCCGGGAATCAGCGAAATGGTGGGCTCGTTCGAATCGCTTCACACGCTCGCCTGTTCGCTTCTTCTACTCAATACGGATCTCCACGATCAGAACATGATCGGCGCGCGCATGAGTTTAAATGATTTCGTCGCCAATTTGGCGGGCATGCGCGACGGCTCCGATTATCCGCGCGATTATTTGAAAATCGTTTATCAGGGGATTAAGACGCATCCCCTTCGTTGGGCCATCGACGACGAGACGGAAATGTCGTCGAACGATCGACTCGACGTCACGCCGCGACGTCGCGCGATGCCGCGCAGTCCCAAAAAGTCCGTCGTCTCCTTGAACGACGTCGAAGGTCAAAAAGTCGTGATGCTCGCCGGAACGTTCGTCGAAGTCGAATTGGACGCCGACGCCGAGGTGTTCAAGGCGGGTCGCATCGCGCGGAAAAAGGTCATGGAAACGGTGGGCAAACGAACGACGCTCGGACGTCGAGCGTGGCACGAGTACGACGCCGTTCTCAAGGGCTTTCTCTTCTATTTTCATCGGCTTCGTCGAAAGCAGACCCATCATCAGGACGACGACGTCGCCTCGGCGATTCCCGTCACGCACGCGTACGCGACCGTCGCTCTCGACTACACGAAGCGTCACGGCGTGTTTCGCTTTACGACGAGCGATTGGCAGGAATATCTTCTCGACGCCGGCGACGCCGGTCAAATGCACGAATGGATACAGGCGATTAATCTGGCGTCGGGACGTTTTTCGTCGCCGCCGCTTCCGGCGCCGATCGGTTCGTCGCGGCACTTTCAACGGCCCGTATTGCCGCGACATCCGTGCGCGACGGCGCCCGAAGAGCAATTGGAACGGCATCGATCGAAAGCGCGTCTTCTCGAAGACGAGCTCATCGAGCATCGAGCGGCGAAACCCTACGGTAAAGTAGCGCGACGCGACGGGATTCAGTGGTCGGAAAAGCGACGCTATCTCGAGTACGAAACGCGACGCTATAAGGGCTACGTGCGCGCTTTGGAGACGAGCATGGGCGTGACTGGTAGCGAGGATGATCCTTATATTGATAGTCCTTTCCGGTCTGATTCCGGGTCTTCTTTGACGTCGTCGTTGTCCGGTGGGCGACGGCGGGGTTCGTCGGCGGGAGATGACGGTGCCGCTGGTGGCGGTGGCGTTGAGCCCGCCGCCGGCAGTAAGGTGATGATGAAACGATCGACTTCGGATAGGAGTAGCTATAAAAAGGCGGTTAGTAAGTTTCCGGGGCGGCGGACGACGAATAGAAAATGAGAGCCGACGTTGACATCTGACGACCTTTTTAACTATTCTGATACGCTTGCTCAAGATGAGAGTTTATTTAGGTATTCCGCTGTGGGGTTTGGGAACTGATTTAGAGCAGAGATTCGGTGCAGTCATATGTGGAGTTTTTGACGTGAATTTCCGTTGGAATTCGGAAAGGACAGAGACAGGTAAAGTAGTAATATATTTATTAGAAGGGAAAGAGGCGTTTCTTAACAATGTACAAGACAGTAGCAAAGAACAGTAGCACTCCAAACCAAATTAGAAGCCGATCAGTCAACTCACGTCTATTGTACTTATTTATTATACTTCTCGTTATACTAAGAACTCCGCTGTAGCTCTTCATCTCCTCGTGGGTATCAGTAACTGCCTTCGAAGAAGTAACTGCGATGAGAGAGAGAGAGAGAGAGATACAGTTGGAGAAAAATAATTTGCTGGCTATAATTACCGAGGACTTCAGTTGTGTCTTCAGCTTGCTTCAGTTGGGCAGCCATCATTTCTCGTATACCCATCAGGGATTCAGTGACCAGTGAAGCGTCCCGCTTTCTCTCGCGTACTTCGCTTTCCTTGATGACGCCTCCTAGCAGTTCATTCCTTTCCGTCTCCTTGACGACGTTGAGGGCAGCCAATGTCGCATTTCTCAACAAGAATTGCAAACTAGGAGAATTTTATGCTAAACGTGACGTCAGAAAATAATTATAATATTTGCTTTTCTGTCTGCTCCTTATGAAATGAGACGTCTTTGCGAATTTTTGTCTCGTCTTTTGGATCGACTTGCTCGAGAGCCATTTCTTCTAGAGCCTAGCATTTCGATATCAAGTTCCTGTACTTTTTCGCCGAACGGTTAATTTTTTCTACTTCGCATTTTGCCTGCAAGGTGAATATTCGTTTTCTCGCTTCGACATTCAGCTCGTCGACCGCCGATCGCGGTCCGGACGACTTTTTAAGTTTTTCTACGAAACCTCGAACCTCCAGCTCGAGTTTTCCTATCTCGAGAACAAGAGCACTAGGATCCATAGCGCACGCGAAATAAGAACGAGGACGACGCGCGCTAAAAAATGGCGGAATCGCAAGAAGTCGAAACGCGACCTAATCCCGAGAAGCCTACGGCCTCCCAACCGACTAGCGAAAGCGCGTCGAGTCGCTCTCCCGTCGTGCAACTCGATTTTCTGCCCAATTACATGCGAGAGGCGATCGCGCGTGCAGCTGCCGAAAACGACGTCAACGAACGCACTCTCGCCACTCTCGACCCACGAGCCCAGTGGAATCGCGTCATGGACGTCGTCTCGAAAGCCTCGCGCGAGTTCGTCGCAAGGCGACGACCTTCGACGGCACGCAAGCCAAATTCAGTCGCAAAAGCAAAAGCAAAAGCAACTGAGTCGATTTCGGTTAAAACGCCGGTCAATGACGACTCTAGTTCGCCGGCGGCAAAGCGAAGCAAGCTCGCGTGTTTTTTCTGTCAAGATGCCGACGGCGATTTGATTGGCTGCGCTCGCGACGAGTGCGCGCACGTCTACCACGAAACCTGCCTACGTTCTCATCCGGGCACGACGAAAGAGGAAGAGAGCGGAAAATTGACGTGTCCCGTTCACACGTGCGCGCTATGTGGAACGTCGGGGACCGTCGAGTCGCCGTTGCTGGAGTGCATAGAGTGTCCGATAGCATATCACGAGTTGTGTCTTCCAGCGGGCTGCATTCAGCAGGAGAAAGAGTCTGTAATCTGTTATCGGCACTACGTGACGGCGGCGCGTGAGGCAAAGAAAAGATCTTGTAAAGTCTTCAATATCAATTATTGTATTGAATGTGGAGACGGCGGAAAATTGGTTTGCTGCGACGAGTGCCCCATAGCGATGCACGTGGATTGCATACCAGAGGAGTTCAAGCCGAAAGAAAACGGCGGATGGACTTGTGAAGACTGCGTCAGAGGGCTGAAGCCGTTGCCTGGTGACGTGGTCTGGGCTAAATACGCGACATGTAGGTAAGATGATATTCATACAGAAATAATAGTGACGTATTTAGTGCAATGTAATTTGATAAAAAAGACACTGCGTGCTATTGATTTATTTTTTAGTTGGTGGCCTGCTGTTCTTGTTGCAGTGGAAGACATCCCTGACGACGTCAAGGCGGCGAATCCCAAGCCGGTTCCAGGCGAAGTCGTCGTGCGTTTTTTTGCTTCCACTTATGGCTGGGTTTCGCACAATCGCCTGTTGTCCTTTGCCGAGAAAGATCGCATACTTGAGATCTATTTCAAGGACAAGAAAACGTCGGTGAAGATGAGAGAAGGCGAGTGGCACGGGATAAATGATAATCTTATGATAATCACATCGATGTTCTTCTATTTCAGCTGTTCGGCTTGCTACAGAAGCTCATCAAAAGAACGAATCAAGACACGCGAAAATAGTGATGGAATCGGGCGTTCCTACGGCATTTGAACTCATCGAGGTGAGCATTGGGGGGTACGTGGGGCGAAAACAGTTCAGGCGCGCCGTGTTGTCTGCATAACTCAGTCAGTCAGACAGCATCTGGTTCCTACCTGCACTTGTGGTTCTGCCAAACGACCAACTTCTTCCACTTTTTTTGCGGTATCGCCCCTATTACGCCCATTACTCCCAAACCGCATGTCTCATTCCCTTATCCAGGGGCACTGTTATGGGTACTCGAGCCAGGAACCGTTTTGCGGGATCATAGGTCCTAAAAATAACAAAACCAACAGCACTTAACCTAAATCGAGTTGATGGAGCAGAGAGAATCCCTAGCACCGAGTAATCCGTTCTTTATCTTTCTCACCCTCAGACAAATCAACCGGCCGAAGGACTCAAGCTATCCGACTTCTTTCCTGACGAAGAAGCCGAAAAATCGTCGCCGTGTTCCTGTGGGACTCGCTACCCGGCGACGGACACCGCCGACGCCGCCGACGCCCCATTGCCGTGCGGTTCCAAAACGGATTGCATCAATCGGGCGACGTGCGTCGAGTGCAATGACTCGATTTGCTCGGCGGGTTCGGATCGATGTCAGAATCGTCGAATCGCCCAGAGAAAATACGTGGAAGTCGAGAAATTCGCCACGGAAGATGCGCGCGGTTTTGGACTCAAAACGACGGAGGATATACGACGCGGACGATTCGTTATCGAATACGTCGGCGAGCTGATCGACGCGAAGACGTGTCGTCAACGCATTCGGGAGAGCCGTCGTCGCGGCGAAATGAATTTCTATCATCTGACGATGGGGAATAGTTTGATCATCGACGCCGGCCCCAAGGGAAATATGGCTCGATTTATTAACCACAGTTGCAGTCCCAATCTCGATCCGGAGAAGTGGACTGTCGACGGGCAAACGCGCGTTTGCCTCTTCGCGAATTGTTTCATACCGGCCGGCACCGAGCTGACGTTCAATTATAATCTCGATTCGCTGAACAGCGATAAAACGCCGTGTCGATGCGGGTCGGAGAATTGCGCCGGTTTCATTGGGGGTCGAAAGCCGAAAGCGGAGAAAGTGGAGAGAGCGAAGAAATCGACGCCGGTGGCGAAGACGGTGGAGGGCCAGTGTTTCGTGTGCAGTCGAAACGATAGCGCTTTGGTCGAATGCAATGGGAAGCGCTGTCGCAAAGCCTATCATATGACCTGCGCGAGTCTCGTCGAATTGCCGATGAAAAATTGGATGTGTCCGCGGCACTCTTGCGACGTCTGTCGCAAGCCGGCGGTGCACTTCTGCTCCACGTGTCCCAATTCGCTTTGCAAGCGACACGGGGAAGGGGTGGATAGGTTTTGGAGCCGGACGGAGAACGGCGACTTCGTCTGTGCCGATCACAATTTGATTTAGACCGATCTTGTATTGGTGATTGATTCTGTTCGCTAATTGCATACGGGAGTGAGGCGTTTCGAAAACATTGTGTACCCACGACGTGCGTTAGGATTCGGGAGTCGTTCGCCGGACGGCGAGGAGGAAAGTCGTTCCGCTCGTTTTTTCGTCGCGATGCCGTCGTTTCTGTGTCGAGTGGACTTGCTCGACGATTCGTACATGACCGTCGAAGTGCCGGTGAGTCGAAACACCGCGTGAAATCGCACGAACGAGCGTGACGACGCGTTTGCCGAACAAACGCGCATATTCGAACGCCGTTTTCACAAGCGACGCGAGAAATCGAGCCTTCGCACTCCTAACCACCCCTTCGCCACGGCCTTAGGGCATGTTTTCGCGACCCTTCCGTTTGATCGATCGCCTTGACGAGAGTGTTTACAGGACTAATGTGTAGGCGGTTCCCGTTTGGAACGCTTTAGGATAACGCGAGATGACTGCTCGAAAGGGGCCCCGCTTTTTCTGCAAGAACAGAAGCGAGGCACGAACGGGCAAGCCGATTAGATTAGAATCTGGTGC
Source organism: Oscarella lobularis (assembly GCF_947507565.1). Lineage (NCBI taxonomy): Eukaryota > Metazoa > Porifera > Homoscleromorpha > Homosclerophorida > Oscarellidae > Oscarella > Oscarella lobularis. The sequence goes on along the minus strand of NC_089177.1, from coordinate 753,913 downwards.
TCGGCGATGGTGGCACCGTACACGCCCACTTTGTGTAGGAGTTCCCTAGGTTTAGACACACAAAGAACTGTCCACCATCCTAAGGACGAAAAAAATGCACTACGCACATACAAAAATTTCTTTTCCGCGTGCAGAAAAAATCTAACGGATCGTGGCTGCTCGACTACGTGTTCAAAGCGCTAAACATCGGCGAAACGGACTACTTCGGTCTTCAATTCACCGACGCGAAACATCAATTAGTAAGACAGGCAAAACGAGACGTCAAACAGCTGACGTCCCGCCTCTTTTCCCCTGTGCGCAGCGTTTTCTCGACGCCGAAAAGCTCGTAAAAAAACAGCTGAAAAGTGAGTCGGGGCGGGGTGGGCGGGGCGGATCGAACACGCCGCGTGGGAAGGGAATATTAATTGGTGGCGCGGCGTCGCGTCGCGCTCCTTTACTCGCACAGATGCCCCGCAAACGTTCCGCTTCGTCGCGAAGCTCTATCCGGCCGGTCCCGGCGACCTTGTGGAAGATCTAACGAGGTTCGGGGTGCCCCCGTTAGCGAATTAGCGTGCGTGCTTCATTGTATCCTCTTTTGCTAGGTACCTGTTTTGCTTGCAGATAAAGAGAGACTTGAGCAATGGGAGGTATGAAGGGGGGCGGGATCGCGGTTCTTTTGGCATGCGAGGGCGCGTTGAATTTTGTGTACACTAGCTTGCCTTGTCCCTTGGAAACGGCCGCGCTATTCGGATCGCTTGCCGTTCAAGGTGAGAATACGGGTTTACGAAGTTATTACGTCATATGTGCTTTTTTTAGCCGATTTGGGCGACTACGACGCTGAACTGCATTTGGACGGATATCTGGCCGATTTCGAGTTTCTCGCTAACCAGGTGCGTGGAGGAGGTTAGTGTTGTTGACTCAGGTGCAACATTGGCTCCTAATTATAGCCGGAGGAACTGATTCGACGTGCTGAAGAGTTGCATCAAACGCATGCGTAAGAGCCGGAGGGGGGAGGGGGCTGCCCTATAATAGGACTCCGTACATATACAGTGGTCTAACGCCCGCTGACGCGGACAGGAAATTTCTTGAGAGGGCCTGTCGACTCGATTTATACGGCGTTCATCTGTTTCCGGTGAAGGTAGGCAGACGTAAATGTGCATGTACATGGGCACTATATAAGTAGTATGCACATGTTTAATTAATTAACCCCTAAAGCCTAAAGCCTGGAGATCAGTTAGAAAACCCCTTTGTCCCTCTTTCAGTATTGCTGATAAGAGTGCATTTGATCAAGTATACATTGTAGCTTGATCGAGCGTATATATAAGACCAACTGTGTGCTCTTACGTCCAGCAGCCGGCTGGCGTTCCCACCGCCACTTACTTATACACGTTTTTCCATATTGATGATAGGACTACGATGGACGACATGTGCACATTGGCATTTCCTGGGCAGGCTTGGCCGTTTACGGTGGCTTCTTTCCCTATGTGACGCGACTGAGAGCAATCGCTTGGTACAGCCCGTTTCAATGGAAAAGGAGAAAACCCTTATGAACGCTGTATCTCGTTTCCCAGGCGAAACGTTTCGGAACTGTCCTATGACAACAAGAAATTGGTTGTCAAAGATCGCTTTGGCGAGGCAAGGCTGAGTCTACTAATAAATGACAAACCTTCAAAGTCAATTCTTTTCTGTTGGAATAGATTGAGTGGATATTTCGGTCGGAGCATCGAAGCGGATGCAAGATACTGTGGAAAGCGTGCGCAGAGCACCACACGTTTTTCAGGTCAGCTGACGCGTTGGGAAAGCGAAATGTCAATAAATAAATAAAGAAATTCATCCTAGACGAGCCACGCCTTCGAATCCGAAATCTCCTCTTTTGAGTCATTTTCAGGCTTCAGCAAAATTCAGATACAGGTGTGGAGAGAGCGAGCGAGAGGAGATTAAAAGATAAATACATTTATTTGATTTATAGTGGTCGCACTCAGAAGCAGGTGATGGCCGCTCGTCGCGCCGAAAGTCGACAGACAGAATTTGCCAGGTGCGTCCACAACGTGGGGGAAACCGGTCCAATACCAACGTCTCCTCTCCTTTGCAGGAGTTCCAGCGTTCGATATTCGACACGGAGTTGGAATGCTGACTATCTAATGGACGGCGGCGGCGATACGAGTAAGTCAATAGATCACTTTCTCCCTTCCGTCATTTACTCCATAAAAGGAGGCACATTTTTGTGAGCGAGAGAAAACATACTCCCCTCCCATTCGAAAATCGAAACCGTCATAACAGAAGAGAGATCGAATAAAACATAACCGGTGTAATTACGTATTACTGTAGACGATATCCGCGTTACCCTATATCCTATACCTCTTTCGAAACCGCCCACTCAATGTGGTCCATCTCCCCACCCTCCGTCTCAAAAGTCAAAACTAAGACAGCGCGAAACGCAAAACCAACACAGACAGTGACAGACAGAGAGTCATCTAAAAGTCCTGACGTCGAAATACGTGTCCCAATAAGGAAAAAAAACGTGCCTCTGTCTCTTACACACGACTGTTGACCATGAGCGTGTGAAATTCCTCGAAGTCCACGCGCCCGTCGCCGTCGACGTCCGCCTCGCGTATCATTTCCTCGACGTCGTCGTCGCTCAGTTGCTCGCCGAAATTCTCCATTACCTGTTTGAGCTCGATGGGATCGATGTAGCCGTCCCCGTTGCGATCCATCGCGTCGAACGCCGCTCTGATGTAGTCGTCCGACGCCATCTGTTTCGACATCATCACGAGAAACTCCTCGAATTCGATCGTGCCGTTGCCTGTGGGAACGCGATTTAGGAGGAGGCGATGTTTTGGGACCATAGAGTAGAGAAACCCCCCCTCCCTCCCCCCTCCCTTTCTTTCTTTCTTTTCCCCTCGATTTTTCGTACCGTCTGCGTCGACTTCTTCGACCATTGCTTCCAGTTCGGCTTCGTTCGGATAGTGCCCTAACGCCTTGAGCACCGTCTTCAGTTCTTCCGTTGTTATATTCCCGTCGTTGTTCTTATCAAACAACGAGAAGGCCTGCTTGAATTGCTTGACCTCTTCCTCTGATAAATTGTGCTCGATGTTCATGTCCGTGCTCGCGGTGTTGTGAGACTAGTGGTATGGGCGTGGAATGCGTCCTGGCTTTTGATACCGTGGTGGCGCGTGCTCGAGGAGGTGTCAGTTGGAAGCGCCAATCTGGTGAGCGACCTACCCAGCGTGCTTGCGTTATTTGGATAGCGTTTGGCTGTGATTAATCGGCTAATTAAAGTTCGCGGCTTGTCTATGACGACAGTGTGACGTTAGTTTTGAGGATTAGGTTTTTATTGTGTAAAGGAAGTGTCACGTGCAACGACCCGGTTTACTTCCTTTTCATTTCGACTGCACCCTTGATCTTGAGCTGGTCACAAATGGCCATCAGCTTTTCGTCGGTTGCCTCCACTCCCTTCTGTTTCTCCCACTCCTCGAGCAGTACGTGCAGTTTGTCGTAATCAGAAACGACGTTCCCGTATCTCGAGATGACGTTGTTTACCTCAGCCGTGCTGCAGTCAAGCAAGAGCCGTCCCATCGCAAGATAGCGGTCCGAACCGACGCTGCAGATGACGTCGAATAGGCCAGCTCGAGGATTAGGACTCGGAGATGCACTGGCAAGGGATTCCCTACTACCTACGACAGTATACACGTAAGGATAGTTATTCGGGGGGTCCCCAAATGGGGAGCCTATCCTTGAGTGCGTCGAAAAGCAACGCATGCATCGTTACGTCACTCAAAAGTACCTTCAGGCAAGATGGCGTCGGCGATATCGTTCCTTCCCGTTTTCCGTATTGCTAAAACGAATTTTTCTACCGAGCCCGGGCCCTTGTAGCAAAGAATTTTCTCGATCAGATGACTGACTCGCTTGCTATTCGTTATCTCCACTAAAACTTCTTCCTTTTCGTTTTTTGTCAAAAGATCAACTTCAGGCTCCATTAGATAGTTGAGGAATTTCTCATTGACGCGTAGCTCGTCACTCAGGAAGTTCATCTGTGTAAGCACTCGAGATCGCCATTGATCTGCCATAGCTCGGGACTGGGCACAGGGACTCTGACACAGGGGACTTTCCCCTTACGTTTTCTTTGCCCATATATGGTTCCTTTCCCACACTCATTATAACTGCATCAGATGATTCTATTTCTGACAGAAAATGAAAAAACAACGTCATGCGAGGCAACGTTACTGACATACAGACAGTGATGAACAGTTAGACAATTGTCTGGTTTGTTCTCTTCTGTGTGGCTAAAACAGCAGGAACAATGTGACAACCACTAAGGCAAGCCCAAATGCTGATTGGTATAAATTGCTGGATCCTGACAGAAGAACATCTAGGTCAACAGTGTTTCCTACAGTAGCGCTCGTCACGACGGATCGATCTCCTTTCACTGCGTCAATCCTCAGAACAGTTCCATAGTAGAAATCCGAAACGACGAGACTCCCACTTTGCTCCACGCCGCATCCGGCCGGACTTCGCATATCCGCTCCCCCGCCGACTCTCTTAGCGGGAGTCGAACTCACGCTGGACACCAAAAACGCCATACCATTGTCAGGATTAACAGAGGCGATAGCCGCCTGGGCTCCCTGATAATAGGTAACGTAGACCAAGCCCGTCGAACTCACAGCCAATCCCCAAGGCTCCGTAATCGCCACATCACCTCCTTGCACTGGTATCGCCTGTCTATTGCCGTTGGCCGGATTGACGGTAAGCAACTTTGACTGGGCGTCGCCGACGACAATTGTACCGTCGTCAAGAACGATGATGCTATTGACGTTATGCATCAGAGGCCCGGTGCCGTGAGACGCATCCGACAGAACGACTCTGTTGCCCGTTTTCATGTTGACGTTGATTAAGGCGGTGAGGCCCGTGTCGAAGACGACGAGATTGCCGTCGGATTTTTGTAGCAGGCCTCTCGGCGATATGAACTCTCGCCCCGTGCCGACGCCTTTGCCGGAGATTATCGTGCGATTACCTGTTGAGAAATCGACTCGCACGACGGCGTCGGTTCCGTCGTCGACGACGACGAGATCGCCATCGTCGAGGACGATGAGTTGGAGCGGCAGGGTGAACGCGTCGCCGCCGCCTCGTTCATCCGCCGCGGAGAGAATGGCTCGATCGCCCGTTGTCTCGTCGACGAGCCAAATGGCTCTACGACCCGTGTCCGAAGCGACGATGCGTCCGGACGGAAGAACGGCAACGTAGAGCGGCGTTTGAAGTCCGATCTTGGGAACGGACGTGACGACCGAACGATCTCCCGTCAACGGATCGACGGCGATCACCGAAGGCGGCGTAAAGTCGCAAACAACAATCTAAAGAAATATCCAAAAGATAAATATCGCTAATTATTATTATTATTTTTAGTATTACCTGTCCGGAGCTCGTCACTGCCGCATCGACGGGAAGTCCCAAATCGACTCCGCTCCCAACGTCTGGACCGCTGATACGTTTTCGATTCCCGTTGCTGATGTCAATCGATATGACTTCATTTTCGTTAAAGTCGACGACGAGAATGGTGCCCGGTCCTTGGCTCGTCAGTCCGCGAAGCGACGATAATTCCGGTCCGGAACCGGCGTCGAGAACGGGTCCCGTTCCCGAAACGAGTCGTCGATTGCCGGTCGTCGAGTTGATCTCGATCACCGCCGGCCAGCCGACGTCGGTCACGTAGAGGTAACCGTTCACGGAAGCGTGTATGCCGTGCGGTTGTTTGAGATCGGGTCCCGTTCCCACGTTGCCGCCCGACGTGGGGCCTGCTATAACGCGACGATTTCCCGTCGTCGGGTCGACCTCGACGACGGCGTCGAGCGAGAAATCGGTGACGAAGACGTTTCCGGTCGAGTCGACGGCGACGCCGCGAGGAACGTCGATGTTCGGTCCGGTGCCGCGCGTCGCGTCCGACACGACCGTTCGATCGCCCGACATGATGTTGATTCGTATGACCGCTTTGAGATTGGAGTCGGCGACGAGGAGACTGTCGAGACTCGGTTCGATGCCGACTCCTCGCATTTCGGTCGTCACTGGCCCGACGCCGCGCTCCGGTCCGGAGATCACCGTCCTGTCTCCGGACGATAAGTCCACGAGGAAAACAGAGGACGATCCTCTGTCTATGACGTAGGCATCGTCGTCGCCTGTTATGACGATTCCGTACGGGTTGATGAGCGCCGGACCGTTGCCCACGCGCTCCGTGTTCGTCGCCGCCATCGTCGGTGCTCCTTGCCAGAAAAAAATTAGCAGCAGAGAAAGGATGCCGACGAACGCCATTTTTCCGGCTTTGCTTTGTGTGTTTTGTTCGGTTTGTCTCAGCAGATAAGAGCGCTGCTTTCGATCACGTGGCGTCACGTGGCGTCACGCGAGGTAATCAAATGGCCTCAGAGGAGTCGGAACCGCTTCTAGAAGTACCGAAGGAGTCTCCTTCTCCTCGTTGGACGACATCTCTACTCGTCGTCACCTCTATTATTCTCATTAAACAGTCCGTGGGCGTCGCTTACGCTTTCAGCGTTTGGATCGATCCCATCAAGAGCAGTTGTCCCTCATCCTTTCCCAAATGGATCGGCATACTGGCGAACTCGCTCTGGCAACTCGCCGGCATGACGACCTCAATCGTAGCGGGAAAATATCTCGATAAATCGAGTGCCGTCACGAAGGGAATCGTATCGACGATCGTATTCGCCGTCTCTCTCTATTCTCTCGGTCTCTCGCTCCAATATTGCCAATTATGGCTTTTTGTCGTCGGCATGCTCCTGCTCGGCGCTTCTATCACACTTCAAGGCATCGTTCTACTACACGCAATCCTGCGCTGGTTTCCAAAAACGAAACGCGGCCTCGCGTCGTCGTTCTCCGGCATCGGATCCGGCGTCGGCGGCGTCATATGGCCTTTTATATCGACGGCGCTGCTCGATCACATCCACAGCGCCTGTTACACTTTTTACATCATGTCAGGAATTGGAGCGTCCGTTCTGCCCGTGTGGTTCGTACTCGGTCTCAAAAAGGATCGAAATAGCGCCGCCGCTCTCAAGCGTCCGTCCCAAAGAGCGCTCAGTATTTCCGGTGATCATGATATGCGATGCAATCATCAGCTAAGTCGTATCGAACTCGTTTCGCTGCCTCTCTTCTGGATGGCCTTCTTTGTCATATTTGCCAGTATGTTTTCGTCCTTCCTGCTCCTCTCCAGTCTCCAGACGATCTATCAAGACGTACTGGACATCGGTCACACTGCGGGATCATATTACCTCTCTGCTACTATGGGTGCTTTTCTCATCGGACGATTCGCCGTACCGAATCTGTCCGATCGAGTCGGGAGAAAAACTATGTATCTTGTCTGTCTGATAGGGCAGACTCTTCTTCTAGTTGCAGCCGGCGTTCTGCGCTATGAACGCGTCGAAGCCTTGCTGACAGCTATTCTGATTGGGGGGAATTTTCTATTTGGGTCCCAATCGCTCTATGGACCATTCATACACGATTTGTTCAAGGAGGAAGATAAGGGCACGGCGCTCGGTATATGTACGAGTGCTTTTGGTTTGTCCGGCATCGTTTCGCCGGCCGTTATGACCGTTCTTTACAGTCAAAGTCGAAAGTACTACATTGAAATTGCTTGTTTTATTGGTGTTGCGTTCTGCGTCGTTGGAATTCTTCTCGCTCTACTCACTCTGGGTCGAAATGCCAAAAACGCGAAATGCAGTAGCTGTAAACTACTTGAGCAAGAATAACAGGATTTCCGTTTTTAGTTCCGTAGGAGTGCCGTAATTATTCATAGAATCCCATGTCCCCGAGTCACGCACCAGTACAAAAAAACGCCTAACCTAATTGTTTTTGGCAAGATGTATACACGCAAAGCGACAGTCCTGCGCGTTGTCGCGTTCAACATTTGAATGGCAACGCGCAGCGTTCTTTTGAAGTCGTCACCCTGCACGCGTGCAATCACGTGGACATAAAATACCTGGTCCAGATCATGCCTCTACGGGACTCGCCAGAAATCCAAGCTTTTGATTGGCCCACACTCGCTCACTGCTTCATTACTCCTCTGCAAGCCTAGGACGACTTCACCTCCGAAATGCTCGGCTTCGTTATTGCTCTTGTCGCTATCGCAGGCGCCGTCCAGGCGTGCGACTTTCCACCGACGTGGACAGCCCAAGCGGCCCACGAGAACTTCATCGAAGGCTCTCGCGACTACTTGACCATCTCCTACGATGCGGCCAACAAGAGATTCTCTGCCAACGGCACGTACAATGTCACTAGGCCTGACCAAAAGTAACGACTCTACATTATTCGATTGTAAACGGCAACCACGCCCTCTCTCCGTAGCATTGTTCAAGTAATCGGCTTGTACGAGGAAAGGAAGTACTATGTCATCGAAGTCGCCGCGCGCCGTTGCACCGTAAGAATAAAAGGGGGACCGAGTCAGCTGACTATTAATTAAGTCTCTTCGAAGGTTCACACTATCGAGAACGAGTTCAAGCCGTGGGGCGTTCCTGAGGACGCTCGAGACAACGGCGAGTACGTTTTTGGTGTCGCTACGGCTTCGCTGAAATTGCACTGCTACAGCACTCGAGTCGAGTCCAGACTGTTTCCGGGTACATCAATTAGACGCACGTGCACGACACGGGACCGTATTTGATATTTCCCCCCCCCCCCCCCCCCCCCGCCCTATAGGGCTGGATCTCGATTGGTCCGTTCAGGTCACCGAGGAGCTGTGCGTCCCTGCTATCGAGCAATACCTGTCGGTGCACGATAACGAGAGGCGTGAACTTGCTGGTCAAGTGATCTATTATGACATTGCGCCAACAGTCGAGGCAAGCCAATTTGTTCCACCTGCTTTCTGCAACGAAGACGTGGTCGATGACACAAGAATGGTGCAGGGAAGTCACGCACATCCTCGTTTTCCTTCTGAGGCATTCAGGTTCTTCTAACCTGATGTTGGGTGGAGCTTGCTTCGTGGACTCTTTTGAGCCAATTTGCTGTTGCTGTTGCTTGATGTTTGTTTGTCGCTTGATGTTTGTCCGTCCTGGTCTGCAAATCATATGTACTGCACATAAGTGACTCTCCGCGTCATTCTGCAGTGCGCACGCGTCAACAGGTGTAACCACTCGAAGCGCAGCTATTCGAATACCGCGCCCGAAGCGAGACGAATTTCCAAGAAGTGAAGCAGAAATTTCTCCAAGTCGAAGACGTAATTGCAGACCTATTCCAACGTACGAAACGAGTTTTCCGCGCTTTAGATCAACTCCAGCCTACGCAGAGGCCAATAGTGTTATTGGTTAAACTGTATAGAAACATAGGGGCAACTTGGGCCGCGTAATGTATGCGTAAGGCAATATTACGCTGCATGGTAGTTACGCTGGTCCGCCCAGAGACGTGCAACCCAATACTGTACACCCGTGTAAAATTACACTAACTAAGGCCCCCCCCATCTAGCCAAAAATGCATTTTACGTTCTTGAGGCACCATTCCGCGCGCGGGCAAGGCAAAGCTACGGGCATGGAGATCACCTACTAACGCATCTTTCGGGTGAGAAAGTCTACCTGAAGTCGAGAGCTAAGGTTTCTACCGGTAATTCAACGCGAGCATACCGTTCGCGCTTTTTCGCTTTTTAGTGTGAGTCTGGGTGGGCCCACCCTTGATTGGATACTCCAGGGTCCTGGGAGTGGGGTTAATTGGCGCCAGGCTACTGATTGGTGCGCACTGTGACTCGTGTTTACTCCTCGATCTGCAACTTCACATTCCAATGCTCGGACTCGTTGTTGCTCTCGTTGCTATCGCAAGCGTCGCCCAGACGTGCGAGTTTCCACCGTTGTGGACAGCCCAAGTGACCCACGACAACTTCATTGAAGGCTTGCGCGACTTTTTGACCGTCTCCTACGATGCGGCCAACCAGAGATTCTCTGCCAACGGCACGTTCCATGTCCCTGGCTCTAGAGCTAACCAGAAGTAACAATCGATCCGCCATAAACAGCGCTCACGTACATTTTTAAATGCGGCTCCTTCAGCGGCAGTGTTGTTCAAGTGATCGGTTTGTACGAGGAAAAGAAATACTACGTCATCAAAGTTGCCGAGAGCAGTTGCACTGTAAGAATAAAAGGATCGAACCAAATCGGCAGAATATAATTGTCTTTAGACTCACACTATCAAAGACGATTTCAAACCGTGGGGTGTTCCTGCCGACGCTCAAGACAACGGCGAGTATGTGTTTGGCGTTGGTACGGTTTCGCTGAAATTGCACTGCTACAGCACTCGAGTCGAGATTCGCGGTAAGTCGATCCGCGCCTACGTACGCGCCGGCACGTCTAACGTGAACCCGTAGGCGTGCCTCTTGATTGGGCCATCCAGGTCACCGAGGAGTGCGTTCCTACTATTGAGCAATACCTGTCGGTCCACAAGGAGGGCGAGAGCCGTAAACATGCAGGTGAAGTGATCTATTATGACATTGAGCCAACAGTCGAGGCAAGCCAATTTGTTCCACCTGTTTTCTGCAACGAAGACGTGGTTGATGACACAAAAATGGTGCAGGGAAGTCACACGCATCCTCGTTTTCCTTCTGAGGCATTCAGGTTCTTCTAACCTGATGTTGGGTGGAGCTTGCCTCGTGGACTCTTTCGAGCCAATTTGCTGTTGCTGTTGCTTGATGTTTGTCGCTTGATGTTTGTCCGTTGTTGTCTGCAAATCATACAACCTAAGCGCGTTATACAGTACTATCAACAGGGATTTCTTTCATATATCCCTGCTATCAATACAATGTATCTGCATCTGCAGTGCGCATGCGTCAACTAATGTTTTCTCAAACTTGAATCGTCTTTAGCTACAGACCCTTTCGTAGATGGATTCCAACGAGGCCACACGCAAGATAACGCAACTCGAAGCGCAGCTATTCGAATACCGCGCCCGAAGCGAGAAATTCAAGACGAATTTCCAAGAAGTGAAGCAGAAATTTCTCCAAGTCGAAGACGTAATTGCAGACCCATCCCAACGCACGAAACGAGTTGTTCGTCCCTTAGACCAACTCCAGCCTACAGAAAGAACTCGAAGAAAGTCGCGAAACCCAGAAAAGAGTCCAAAACGAATGCGCCGAAGCGATCGAACGAGAGCGACGCGAAAAGGAGGCGCTCGTCGACGAATTCGACAAGATGCGAGCGCAAGTACACGATTTCGTCTTCGCTATAGAGACACCCATCGTCTTTTCAGCTAATGACACCCCAAAAACTCGAATTGTTGAAACACGAAATGAAGACGGAATTAGAGGTTCCCTATAGAGAGGCGAGTCGATTGAGTTTATAGGGCGGTTGCGTTTAATTAAGAGTCGTTGCACTACTGTAGAAACTTGATGCTGTGGAAAACGAGCTTGAATTTTATAAGAGGTGAAGTGGGGAAAAGTATCAGTCTAGATGTATATCCATAGAAGAATATTACCTTGTAGCAAGCTCAATAAGATGAGATACGAGTACTCGTTTCTTCAGTCTGATCTCGGGAATAAATTGGTATACGCAAATGTAGCTAACGTCTTTGGTACGACAATACATTTTTGTATATTAGAAGGAGAGTCAGGCTGTTATTGGAGACATGCAGACCAGACACAAATCAGAAGTATGAATTTATTTATATTGTATGTGTACGCATTGCGATTGGATCGTTTGATCTTTAGTTGGAGGGTTTGTTGAGAGAGAGAAAGGAGTGGCTTTCCAAGCGAGAGTCGGAGGGCCCTCACGAGGCTCAAGTGCTGAGACATCTCCAAAGAGAAAATACCCAAGTGATGACGACAAATGAATAATATAGACGAATGATAGCAGAGATTTCTTGTAGCTTAATGTAAAGGTGAAAGCTCTGCTGGATGAAATTGACGAGTTACAGGAGCTAAAAGAAGCTCAAATCCTAAAAGCTGAACAAGTACAGTAGTACATATAAAAACAATTATTCTACTATTAATTGACGTTTTAGAATGCTCACGCTCAAAGCAGGGAGCTGGCCGAGGCAAGATCTCTTTGGAAAGCGCTTGAGGCAAGTCATCATGCTAAAAGCTTTCCCTATTTATTTCGTATCTAGACGGAAAAGGCTTCGGCACTCATACAATGTGAACGACTTCAAGAGCAAGTGCAGACGTTTCTGGAAGAACAGGCACTTGTCCTTTGGATTTCTTGAAAAAATTTCCTCATAGAATAAATGTATTTTAGGATGTTCTAGCTGCCAAGTGTCGCGAGAGTGATAGAGAATGCATGATGCTGAAGAGGCACGTTTTTATTTTATACGTACGTTATTATTTATGTTTTTGCGGGTGTGTAGTCAGATGAATGATATGGAACATAAGCAGAAAATCGAAATTAGTAACATGAAACTGAGGTGCGACGCAACAAGAGCAACTTGGCTAATTTTTTCCCAACTTTTCAATCTTGTAGTTTAATTCAGGGTAGAGGAGAGCTAGAAAAGGAAAGAGACTCGTTACAAAGGGAAATAGAAGCAGCAGAAAACAAAATAGACGTATTGGAAAGAACGTTGGACGAGATGTCAAACAGACTAGCAGGCAATGTAGGACGAGAAAAGACAGTACTTTTTCTATATATTGTAGCGTGTCATTGTTGTAGGAGAGAGACTTTGAAAAGCGATTACAGGTAGCTCTCGACGTTGAGATGCAAAAAAGAACCGAAATCGAACAGGAGAAACTAGATCTTGAGACTCAGTTAACCGAAATGGAGAGGTAGTGGATTAATGGGTTGAAATAATGCGAGGGGTCATAGTGTATGTCTGCAGAGATAAGATTGACGCCAGTGCTGCTCACAGAGCGGAGATGGGGAAACTGGAAGAAGAAGTGTTGAGAAGTCGAGAGACAAAGGTATGTGAAAGAACCAACAAATGTATTTAAAATTAATTGATAATTTTAGGAACTGACTGTCAGAGAATGCGAGAGATTAAAGTCTCAATTACAGGACGAGAAAAGGCGAATAGAAGATCTAGAAGAGGTACGTATTGGAACACATTTTCTGAAGATTCACTATGAAATTTGAAAAGGAAAAGGTCGCAGCTACTGAAATCCAGCAAAAGAACCATAGACTAGAAGCTAAATACCAGGAGTATGTTTGCTAAAGAGATGCCTACGTACGTCTGTATAGAGCCTGTTTCTGTAGACTTCTTAGTAGGGAGCAAGATCTACTGGCTGCTCATGAAAAATACAGATCTAAGCTTGAAACTCTTTCTGATGAACTGAGTAATTAATTGGTAGTCGAGTGGACGTTTTGAATATTTTATTTCTAGGGAATACTAGAAGGGAAATGAAGAGGCGACAGGAAGAAACTGGCTTTGGGCTAGAAAAGCGAAGGTTGGAAAGTACGTGCACGAGAGTGAGTCGTCTTAGATTTTGTCTTTTTCAGATCAGAGTGGGAAAAGGAGAAACGGGAGTTGACTCAAAGGCTGGAAGAGTGCGAGAAGGAGAATCGGAGTTTGACTGAGAAAGTGCACAAAGTAAAGGCGGAGGCAAAAAAGGTAAGAATCCCCTTAATTTATATCACAAATTCATCTTGTGACGGATTGTTCAGAGGCTTCAGCGTTACAAAAAACAGGTGCAGGACATGGAGAATGCGCAGGAGATCCTCGAGGCCAACAAAGAGCAGGTGATCCTTGAAAAAGAAACACTGAGGTAAGAGGTGTTTGGTACGAGCAAGGAGAATTTGAATTCGCTCTCAGAAAACGAATGGAAGCAGACAACGAAAGACTCAGAAAGCAAATGAGAGAGGTAGTAGATACTTTATTGGAATCTAAATTTGGCGTATTTTTGTTTCAGTTTCATCGGAGGCACACGGAGTTTTCCTTTCTCCTTCACTCCGACGCGGGCACCAAGAGTGGGATTCTCGCTGCCGTACAAGCATTTGGCATTGGCCAAAGCGCGCCAACAGCGCATTTCAACGTGGACGAGGTATAGGGGATACACATCTGGGCTTATTTTTTATACTGTAGCTCTACTGATAGGAAGTCAACAAGAGGGAGCTCGCTGACATACGACATCGGTTGGAAAAGCTTGACTCTGTAAGCAATTTAAGTTCAGCAGAGAATTCGCATGCAGACTCATAAGGGATTTATCTATGCATATGTAGGTGTACTATGTAAAATTACCGGTAACTCGTTTTGAACAGTAAATGGCGTAGAAAATGGCTTTGGACCTAACACCACATATCTAGACGTATGGCTGCCGTGAGGACACTTTTGTTTCTTCCCTATAGTGCGCGTTTGAGCATGCGAAATCGTCGATGAAGCGGATGATGCACGCGCTGGCATAGCAACTCCAATTACCGTCCTTCAAGTCCCGTACAAGAAGCGCGACTCTTCAATCTCGTCCTCGATTCTTCGACGCTCGGACGCAATCCATCCTCGCTCCGAACTCCAGCGCCATCGCAATGAATCCGCCTACATCGCACGCTAGCTTTACGCTCGGCCTAGGAGACGATGTGGTCCCTTCGCCGCGATCGTCCCACTCGGCCTTCCTCGTTTCGCCGATGACAAGCCTGGCGATCGATTTTGGCCAGTCGAGGTACATCGAATCGCCGTCGCTGTTCGAAGGCTCGCGAAACGCGCAAAAAAGCGGAAACGAGCCCGGGCTCCTTTTCTTCAGCAGCATGAAAACGCCGCGAAGACGTCTGTCGATGTCGAGCGTCGATAGCAACACGTCGGGGACGAATATGGACGTCAGTTTCGGCGATCGGCGAATGTCTTCGTCGTCGCTGGATCGCGGTAAGAAAAATCGGGGCCCCAAAACGCGTGGACCGAAGAAAAGAGGAGAGAACATGCATTAGGTAGTAAAAAGCGTTCGCGAGCGCGCGCTCCTGATACTTTCGCTTTTCGTGCGTCGATTCGTTTTTTGAAACCACGCTGTACGCAAACCGGAACCGTTTTTTGCTTCATTTGCACATTTCGTAAATACCGGAAAAAGGCGAGGAAGCTGACCTAGTGCGCTAGCCTAAGCAAACTATTTGCACGTGCCACTCAGCGATTGTCGCGTGCTACAAAACCTAATACCGGTGTTCTCATTGACTTAGGCTATCATACGCTATCATCTGCATCACCGACACCTGATTTTGCACCCGCGTTGGATTGGTATGCAAGTCCTGCTCTAGCTGGAGTTTCTCCTTCTAACAATCAACTTGGCGTTGGATTTCTTCCGAATGAGATCGATTCACCTAGGTAACCACTTTTATTTCTAAATCCAACATATCTGATAATAATTATTTAGACGTAGAGATATCAAGCGATCTTTGTCGTCGACAAAAGTGGGATTGAGAGTTCTTCTTATTTTCGTGTTTCAGTTCTGTGTGCGTGTAGGAAAACGAGCCGTCGCCTCTATTTGCTGTTCCGGAAAAGAAAAGCGGTGGAAAATTAGTGGGGAAGCCGCTAGCGCGACCCGCACTAAAACGAAAGCCGTTCTCTCCTATTCATTTTGGTTCAGAGGAAGAGAAACTTCAATCGCCAACGCCAGTATCACCAATGGTAAGAAACCCCATCGCCCTCTGACTCCAAAATATCATTTATCTTCCAAGGAACCCATCTACGAGGGATCTAGAAAGGAAGACGGTTTTGACGACGCTTTTATGGGAACTGACTACGATGACGTAAGATAGAGCAGCAAGAAATCACGTAGCGTTCATTAGCGACATTATTAGGGAAGTCAGACACTCAGCAGTTCTTTGCCTGTGTCCATAGCAGGTCTAATGCAAGGACAAATAGTAGGGGGAGATGAGAAAATCCAACAAAGTCTTATGCTCCAATCCGTGTTTTCTCCCTCTAGACTTCTATCTCTTGTTCTACGGCGACACAAGGACTTAGTTCTGTTATTTCTAGAGATTCTCCTAGATTGTCAGTTGTGGGCTCAAAAGTGCGTTCAACGCTTATAAAAAATCGCACGTTGTAATCCCTCCTCTAGCGTCTCAACTCGCCGGACGTTTCCAGTCTAAAAGCGTGCAAGAAGATGAGGCAAGAGAAACGGCTAGTTTTAATTTTTTTGACCTAATTTTTATTCTAGAGCTCATTCCATTAGCGAAGGCTCGCCTTCTCGTCCTTCAGTGAATGATTTGGAAATGCAGGTAATTATTTAAGATAAAAAATTCAAATGATTCATCTTTGTTTTCTTGAAGACGTCATCTCCCATAAAGAGGTCCAAGTCCATAGCAGGAATTCCAAGTCCATTCATAGACAGAGCCTATGGCATAGGTGATTTTTCTCAGTGAGATTCATCTGGCCGTTTTTCATATTGTTCTTTCTTCTCCAGGGTGCAGTGGTCCTGATCTGATTGGCGATTTCTCGAAGGTGCGTGCGTTTCTTGTCTTGTTTTCTTTCTCTATGTATTCTTGTAGCCATTTGCTTTGCCCGTTTTGAAAACGAGCAAAGGCCTTAAAGCAATATCTTCAGAAACAGTACAAAAATTTTCGTCTATTTCTATTCTATTTATCTATTCTATTTATTTTGTAGCTGTCTCATTTACTTCATGGCAAGTTTGACTCCAAAATTGGCTCCTACTTCGTTATTGACTGTCGCTTTCCTTTTGAATTTTCCGGAGGTCACATCAAGGTATTTGTGCAATTTTTCTTGAAGCATATTTTAGCCTTCCACTTTCTCTCCACCAAAGGGAGCGCGAAATCTTTTCACTAAAGACCAAATTGACGCGTTTTTTCTACAAACGCCTCTCGCTCGCAACAAGGACGACGACAAGCGTCTAATTTTAATATTTCATTGCGAATTTTCATCACAACGAGGCCCGAACCTGTAAATATTTCCCAAAAATACGTCAAAATGGTTCTAAATTGCGTTTCAGATGTTCTTTTCTGAGAGCACAAGATCGCAGCATTCACAGCGATTTAGACAAATACCCGGGACTTTATTATCCAGAACTTTATCTTCTCGACGGCGGTTATAAAGCCTTTTATCAAGACTACAAAGTAAGCCAGGGAGGGGGGGGGAGGGCCCCCCTTTGCGCCCTTTGTAGCTAGACGTATGTATGATAGGACCTTTGCGAGCCGAAAGCGTACGTGCCAATGATAGACGATCGACACTCCAAGGATTTGACGCTCTTTTTGAAGAAAGCAAAATCTTGGAGTGGCGGCGAGCAACCGGGTCGTAGAACGGGTCTCGCCAGAAAACAACTTCTCTAATAAAATCGACTTCTTTAACTAATGATTTAGTGTACGTAGTTGATGTGAAGATTGTTTTTTCTCTCTTTTTCTCCTCCCCGGTACGCATGACCGAAAATTAATATTGATACACGAACGCAAGTATATACAAAAAAATTGTCGGTTCAGTAGAGTTCGGATAATTTAAGCGTTCCCGGTGATCCGTTCATGTCTTCGGGCAGCGGCGCCATCCTTTGGTTATTCAGCATGATTCGGTTTTGAATTTGCCGGCGGCGAGATCGTCCCCGGCAACGATTCCACAAGCTCGCGCTGAAGGCGACGAGCAGTAGCGCCGTCGCCGCGACGACGAACCAGACGCCGTAACCCAGATGGGACGGCGTTTGGAAATTAAACAGTGGGAATAGGCCTTCGATTTCCTTTGAAATGAGTAGAGTCAAGTGGGTGTATTTGTGTGCTATAAAAAGAGAAAACGCCAGGCAACCGAATGCGGCTAGAACGAATAAACGTTAGTAGACGGAAAGGCTAAAGTTTCGAGCTTACATCCGATAAGTGTTAGCAGCATAACGAGGTTTTTCGTAACTCGAGCTGCCCGGGTTTCCCTCTCGGAAAAGATGTGCTTCGTGGCTACTATTAAAACCCCAATTGCGACTACGTCCGCTAAAGCGACGAGCGCAATCGTCCCTTGCCACATTCCCTCGTTAATTCGATCGGCGTAGAAATCGCGAACTAAGGAAAGAGGCGTGTGTAAGGGCGTGGTTAGGAGCTCGCGACCAGCACACCATTGAACTTTTTCACTCTCTGTGGCACGTAGAAACGGATTGTGTACGTGCCCGTAAAGAGGCCGCTTTTCACCGTTCCAATCGCGGTCGACGTGGAATTGGGCGTTCGTTCTGCGAGCACCGTCGCGTCGATCCAAGACTCGGTGGTCAGTGCAACGGTGAAACATAGCGCGGCGAGGGCGGCGCACGTTCCGGCGCATGCAGTCCACTTTCGGTTAGACAATCGAGCTCCCAGTCGATGCATGCATCAAGTCCGTGTGCACTTCTAAATGAATGCAAATATACGTCACTATGCGTGATATCAACGATAAAGAATACGTGTACTCGTCACGAACAGAGAAACATATATTAGCTAAAAATAATAAGGATAAAGATAAAGAAGGATAGTTTTAGTTTAGTAGAGCATCAAGTTTCCGCGGGCTTCCAGCGGAAGTCGACTATTCCTTCGCGTCAAGAACGTATCTGCTTGGACGTTGGTGAGATAGGCTTTTTGGATGTCCGATCGATCGTCGCTTTTCTCGAGCGGACTGAAGGCCAAAGCGACGGCGATCGACGCCGTGGCCCCGACGGTGAGCCAGAAGGAATAAGCAAAGTTCGCTTTGGTTGATAATTTAAGAAAGTCGAATTCGTCGATTAGATCTTTGGAGAGAATAACGTCCATGTCCGAGTGGTACAAACCGACGTAGATTCCAAATGCAACAACCCCGAAAAGTACTATCAAAATAATCAAGCGAGATTCGAGATTTTGAGTTTTCACTTACAGGACAGTAAGCTGAGAATCATGATCATTAGAGGCCCATTCGCTTTGTGTCTAGACAAGGCGAGAGCGTTGAAGGCGCCGAAGAGGGCGACGCCGACAGCAAGCAAAACCGCCAAGCCCGTCATGACAACCGTTCCCCAAAGTTGTCCCATGTTCCATTGGTCCTTGAAAAATGTTGGCACTATGAAGAGAATGACTCAGGTACGCCCCTTCTAGCTAGCGTAGGGCGTGTCGCGAGTAGCTATATAGCAAACCTTTTAGAAAAGAAAAATGTTAGTACCGATGTACTGTAGACGGAATTTCGCTAAGATTCGAGGGCATAACGACGTGTAGATTACAAGTTTGCTAAAGGGGCGGTGGCGGGGGCACGCCGCATGCATATGTACCCGCGCACTGGTGCGCAACTACTGTACCTGCGAATGATTCTTGGCGATCTGTTAAGCCAAAATTTATACTATATTCGCCTCGAAAAAGACCGAAGTTGATGAAGCCTATTTGTGCCGTATCGTTGTTTTGTCCCTTATACACGATTCCGTCGATCCAATGTTCCGTGCCCATTGATATGCTGAAGAGAATGACAGCGACGGCGCTGAAAACAGTGGAACAGAATGCCCACTTGCGAAATCTCATATCTTTTCTCTCCCAAGTACAAGTGAGCTCAGCAGCAGGTGAGACGACACAACAGCACGTGCTATTTTAATTGATCTGCTCGTTTTCCCGTATCTGGTCTTCCGATGGCGAGCCACGCAGGTATAAGGAAGGACTCCTGGACTCCACGCGACCGAACACTGCTCGCTTTAGGCGTAACCTGCGACGTGTGCAACAAATACAACTTCGCCGGCGATCGCTACAAATGTCTCGCCTGCTACGACTACGATTTATGCGAGACGTGCTTCGACGACAAAGCGACGTCGCAGAACCACGAAGTCGATCATCCCATGCAGTGCATTCTCACTCGAAACGACTTCGGTGCCGCGCCGCCCGCCACTCGCGCGTACGCAGCTATGAACTTTCAATTTTCGTTTCAGAGCGACATAACGGCAAGAAGGAAGCGACGTCGGGCTACGTCACGTCGTACACGTGTCCGTTCTGCGGCGAGGACGGCCACGAAAGCGAGAGCCGATTGCTAGATCACATCGTCATAGAACACGACAATAGCGACGGCGAACAAGTGGTAGTATTAATTAATTAATTAATTAATTATAAACACTTTAATTGAATTGAACTGGGTTGTTTTCAGGTATGTCCTGTTTGTGCAGCAACGCCTCACGGTGACCCAAACTTTCTCACTGACACCTTTGCTTCCCACTTGGCAATGGAACATTGTGGTGGCTGTGAATACATTGGTACAGTACTTCTCTCGAATTTTTATGACGCAAGAGTTCGTCTCATGGACTGTCTTTTTTTAGGATGAGGCCAAAATGATGTACAGTAGTATAGTTTGAAGTTCAAGGAAATTTGATAAATAAATTTTCTATGAGTATCACACTGTCCTATAATATAACAGTCAAATGATTTTTCGTTTAGCAGTTTCCCAAAGGCTCAATTGAACCAACTCGTTGAATATTGCACAATTATGTGATTCATTATGTGCACGTCTCCCGTATAGTCGCTGCGTCATTGGCGTTCTGATATCAACGCAATGGCAACAACGTGCGTTCGCCATTAGGGACGAAAATCCTGCTCTCTATCGCCGTTCCGAAACCTCCCCGACGCATTCGATCAACGCACCGATGTCGCGACACGACGGTAAACGCACGAACGCGTCGTTTCTGCGACGCGACGCGCGAAAAAAATCCACCCCGCGAACCGTTCGACGTTTTCGCTCCTTCCAGGCGTGAGCTGCGACGTGTGCGGAAAAAACAACTTTCGCGGAAAGCGTTACAAGTGCCTCGTCTGCTACGACTTCGATCTGTGCGCTTCGTGTTTCGACGGCAAGGCGACGTCCGAACGACACACGCCCGATCATCCGATGCAGTGCATTCTGACGCGAGTCGACTACGGTAAGGGAATGGCGAGCGCGAAAGGGGGCCCCCCTCCTCTCTTCACGGGATCTCTTCGCTTTCCGTTTCAGAGATGTACTACGGCGGCGAATCGGTGTCGTACGATCACGCGATGTCGTACACGTGCCCGTTTTGCAGTAAGGTCGGCTTCAGCGAGAGCCAATTGCAGGATCACGTCAACGTGGAACACGGCGAATCGAGCTCCGAAGTGGTAAGAAGACAAGTCTTTCTACGTATACCCGTTTTTGTTATTAATTAATCCGGCATTACAACTGTATTAGGATGTACAGTCTATAATTATATAAGGAATGTTAATGAATATGAGAGATAGCTTTTCATATTTATTTTCTCTCTCAGATATGCCCTGTTTGTGCAGCGACGCCCCACGGCGATGCAAACCACATCACAGATGACTTCACAAGCCACTTGGCAATGGAGCATCGCGGTGGCCGCGATCTGGTACTCCCCCTCCATTTTTCATTTTTTCTCTTCTTTTCATCATCATCATCTTTTTTTAAAGGACGAAGCGGGGATGCGCATGCGTCGCATGCTTCATCCCGGTCGCAGCGGTCTCGGCATGGGAGGCGTGCGCGCTCGTCGCGTCATGCATCACTACCTCAGCAGCGGTCCGGGCAATAGCGGTAACGGAAGCGGCGGCGCAGCGCAAAATTCCGAAAATTCTGCAAGTCGAATTGTCGCTTCGGAGTCGCGTGGCGGAAGCGGCGGCGGCGGCGGCGGCGGCGACGTTGACTCGATCGCCGAAATGCTGTCGCAGTTGTCAGGGTCGAGACGGGCGGCGGCGGCGGGCGGCGGAAGTCAAGCGTCAGCGGCTCATCTCCAGCAACTTCACATGCAGCTTCAGTTGGAACGGCAGCAAGTGCAGGAACATCGGCGTCAGCTAGAGCGACTTGCCATGGCAACGGGTAGTCCGCCTCGTCGTTTGGGCGGCGGCGGGAGCGGCAGTAGTGCCTATTCGATCATGCAACCGCAGCAGCAACAATTGCAGCAGCAGCATCCGTTGGCTGCTGGAGCTACTATTGAAATCAAGAAGGATAAGGATAAAGAAATAGATTTAGAAACAGAAAATTTATTAGCAGCTCTATTGCCGAGGTAAGGAGGGAAGTTTATAGAGTAGGAGCGAGTCTCTCAACCTCCGGATTTTTTTAATAGAATGGCTAGCTTTGATTTGTCTGACGATCAGTTGGACGCCTCCGCTTTGGCTCAACTAGACAGGTGTTCGTTTCTCGACAATCTCATGCTGTCCTATTTGACAGTGAAAGATGATAACGTCGGCGACATAGAGCTGTCTCTCAGTAGCAGTAGCAGTAGCAGTAGCAGCGAGAGCGGAGAATGCGACGAGGGAGCAGCTGATAAAGAGAAATCCTCCGCCGCCGATGACGACGGCGGCGGCACGGGAACAAAAGATAAGACGAATTTAAATAGTTTATAGGGTTAGCGGGATGCGCACGCGGGAAGGGGGGGGAGCTGGAGCGATTTTATGTGTGAAGTGAAATAGGTGTTTGTTGATCATTGGTGTATAAATAACGTGTGTGCGTAATTCCGTGGGGTTCTTCTTCTTTTATTAATTAAAGACAAAAGTCGTTTCAAATATTAGAAAAAAAAGATGAGAGCGACGTTCTTAGCGCAAAGTCCACGGCGTCTCTCTGAGAAATAGACGCGGATTATTTGTCATGTTAATAGGTATAGAAATAAGTGCTTCGGACATGTGGTTATTTTTTAAAGCTCGTTTTATTTCTCGCCTAAACAGAAAGCACAAGACTTAGAGAGAGAGGAAATCAGTGGTTTTTATTCTTACCCGTCTGTGCCCAGTAGGAACATTGCGGGAATAGTAACGTCTCTCTCTGTTTCATCCCCTATCATGTCAATCCAGTAGCTTTCATTATCCTCATCGTTATCCGCAATTATTATAGCAACAGCCCCGTGCTGTTCAGCCACAATGGCCTTAGACATGAACGAACAGCCACTAGTAATACAGAAAGGTAATTGATTTTTTAATTGATTAATTATTATCGCTACCCTCTCGTTGCTAGCGCCACAGAGCCAGCGATGCTGTATCGGTTTCTGAGGGAACTGCAGCTATCGACAGGATCCGTTGGAACGAGAGCCACTGCGTCATATTTTGTCATCTAGCAACTAGCAATGAAGGTTCGTTTCTGCAGAGGGCTCCTGTCTAATTTTTACCAAGTATGAGCCAAAGTTTTTGGCTGGTAAACATCGATAAACGTATCCTATTTCATACGGTTCGAGTACTTCGAAGTAGACGTATTCGACGATTATTGGTGGGCCTGCTAAAACGCGAGAGTTCGGTCTTGGTATTTTTCTCACTTGATGTGCGCAAACACTGAACATACCTAGATGTACCGCGGAGACCAGGTGTGCAACGATCGCAAAGAACAGAAGCATTTCTTTTTCCCTATCCGGGATGGAAGGCTGCGTCTATCCGGGAAGTGGACGCGATGAGTCTTCTCGCTTTATTCCTCCTTCTCACTCTTTCTTCGGCTCAGAAGC
This sequence comes from Oscarella lobularis, assembly GCF_947507565.1. Lineage (NCBI taxonomy): Eukaryota > Metazoa > Porifera > Homoscleromorpha > Homosclerophorida > Oscarellidae > Oscarella > Oscarella lobularis. Next base: position 730,734 of record NC_089177.1, on the reverse strand, counting down.
CGAAGAATTATGTTATCATGTTTGCCGACGACGTAAGGTCAAAACAAAGCCGCTTCAATGCCTCCTCAAAGCGCTTCCACAGTTCGGCTACGGAGACTCGTCCGTTTTCGGCCATCCAACCATTCGAACCCCCAGCATGGACCGTCTAGCTCGCGAAGGAATTCGATTCAATCGCTGGTACTCAGCAAATCCCGTCTGCAGTCCCAGGTAATCTATAAATTAATTTTTTAATTAATTAATTAATAGTTGATTTTAGTCGAGCTGCCTTGATGACGGGAAGGCTTAGCGCTCGCACGGGCATGTCTCGCTGCATGCCAACAGGCGGCGACGGCGTTTTTAATCCTCCGAGCATTGGCGGGTTGCCTGACAACGAAACAACGATAGCTGAACTGCTAAAGAAAAAGGGCTTCGCGACCCAAATAGTGGGAAAATGGTTAGAAAAAGAGCTAATTTTTTTGAAATTATAATGAATATGGGTTTATGTAGGCATCTAGGAATTGTAAGTAGAAATTCTTCTAAACGGTCTTTGGGAAACCTTTTCTTACGTAGAATGAATTTAATAGCACAGATTGCGTTCATTGCCCTTTGCAGCACGGGTACAATTTTTCTTCTAGATGCCACCGGCTCTTTCTTTAGTTCAATTTTCTATAGATTTGATCACTATCTTGGTCTTCCGTTTTCGAACTCAGAGCAATGTGCGGACGAAGACAATCCACTACGCTGTTTTTTGTATGAAAACAACACGCTCATTGAACAAGTGGGACTATATAGACAGATGAATATATTTAGGTAACGTTTGTTCATTGCACTTCTCTAGCCCACAGATTACACCAATATTTCTTTTCGGCTATTGAATCGCGCTTTGGAGTTCATGACGGAGAACAAGGACGGACCGTTTTTTCTCTACTATCCATTTCTTCACACTCACATTCAATTATTTGCTTCCAAAGTAAGAAAAAAATTCAGGAGTGTTTCAAAACAACACTTCTTGTCTGAGCAGATGTTTTTGAACACGAGTCGGCGAGGATTCTTTGGAGATAATGCTGAAGAAATGGACTATTGCATTGGTGAAGTGTTAGACCATCTAGTCAGCTTGGGCATTGACAAAGACACACTAGTCTTTTTCACAAGGCAAGTCTCGATTTCTCAGAAGACTTCTTCACTATTTGTTTATTTAGTGATAACGGACCGTGGCTTCAAAAGAATGTTAGCGGCGGCTCGTCCGGTCTTCTACGCGGCGGAAAATTTCAGACGTGGAATGGCGGCATCATGGTAGATCAAAAGATTCTGTCTACATTAACTAGTATTATAAATTAGGAGCCTTCCTTTGCTTGGTGGCCTGGTACTATCACAGCAGGCAGAATGTCGATGTAAAGCTATCTTTTTCGGCACTGAAAATCATTCACGTTTTTGTTGCTAGGGAGTTGACTAATAGCATGGATATCATGGCTACAATTGCAGACTTTGAAGAGACGACACCGCCCAATCCTTTAGATGGAAAAAGCATCAAAAGTATACTTCTCGACGAGACAGCAAAGACCCCGCACGAGTTCATGTTTCATTACTGCGGTAAGAAAGCGGAATGATGCAAAATGAAAGCCATTCGCCTTCTGTAGGCTGTCACTTGATGGCCGTTACTCATGGCGCTTATAAAGCGCATTACATCACGCAGGATGTACTGGTTACAAACTGCATGGGAGATGGAGTACAAACTCATGACCCTCCTCTTCTCTTCGACAGTCTTAGGGACCCATCTGAAAAGTACCCATTGACTGAGGTAAGAGATTTTATAATATAAACGGAATTGCAATATAGAATGTATTAGGCAATGGATACCAACTATAGCAGTGTACTGGCTACTATCGAGGCGGCGGTGAAAGAACACAAGGCAAACTTGAACCCTGCTCCATCCCAGCAGAACAGGGGAGAGGTAAGTGGAGAAAGTAGTTTTAATAGAGTGATCACTGACTTGATTTCGCTCAGAATAAGGACCTGCAACCATGTTGCAATCCTCCGCACTGCTGTTGTGGACCTGCCTGCCACAAAGTTATTGAATAATGGCAGATGAGTGCTGATTTTTTTATTTTGTATTTTCTTGCTGTGTCATCTTTTTTTCTACTACTTTTCTGCAAGTCACGTTTGCCTCTCTTTGAACTTTACTCTGGCACTCAAAAAAAGCACGATAAGTAACCGGATTATATTCGGGAACTGACGGAAGTAGAGACAATGCTCGCCTTCTTCTTCCTCGTTTTCGCTCTTACTGCGGCTCAGAAGCCGAAGAATTATGTTATTATGTTTGCCGACGACGTAAGGTCATTCGAATCCTCTTCAATTCCTCCTCAAAGCGCTTCCACAGTTCGGCTACGGAGACTCGTCCGTTTTCGGTCATCCAACCATTCGAACGCCAGCTATAGAGCGTCTAGCTCGCGAAGGAATTCGATTCAATCGCTGGTATTCAGCGAATCCCATCTGCAGTCCCAGGTAAATGCAAGCGTCGAATCAATAAATAATCAATTAGTGTATTTTTTTCCAGTCGCGCTGCCTTGATGACGGGAAGGCTTAGTGTACGCACGGGCATGTCTCGCTGCGCACCAACAGGCGGCGACGGAGTTTTTGAACCGACAAGCATAGGTGGCTTGCCTGACAACGAAACAACAATAGCTGAACTACTAAAGAAAAAGGCCTTTGCAACTCAAATGGTGGGAAAATGGTAAATGAAAAAGCCTTAGTTTCGGGAGTCATTGTAAATTATGGTTACATGTAGGCATCTGGGAATTGTAGGTAGAAGAAGTCTTCGCGAAAGGAGTCACTGAGAACTTTTCTCGTAGAACGAGGTCAATAGTACAGATTGCGCTCATTGTCCTCTCCAGCACGGGTACAGTATTTGTTGGGTGTCACAGCTCCTTTTTTTCTAGTCTCATTTTTCTCTAGATTTGATCATTTTCTTGGTGTGCCTTACACTAACTCAGGGGGATGTCCGGAAGAAGACGAGCCGCTGCACTGTTTTTTGTATGAAAACAACGCACTCATTGAACAGGTAAATGTTTTATAAATCAGTACATGTACCGGCGGTATTTAGTTGGTCGCTGCACCTTTCTTTCTTTCTTTCTTTCTTTCTCTAGCCCTCAGATTACACTAATATTTCTTTTCGGCTATTGAATCGCGCTTTGGAGTTTATGACAGAGAACAAGGACGGGCCGTTTTTTCTCTACTACCCATTTCTTCATACTCATATTGAATTATTTGCTTCCAAAGTAAGAAAAAAAATTCAGGAGTGTCTCAAAACAACACTTCTTGTCTGAGCAGATGTTTTTGAACACGAGTCAGCGAGGATTCTTTGGAGATAATGCTGAAGAAATGGACTATTGCATTGGTGAAGTATTAGACCATCTCGTCAGCTTGGGCATCGACAAAGACACACTAGTCTTTTTCACAAGGAAAGTATTGATTTTTCGTCTTGTAATTTATTTATTTTATTTATTTATTTAGTGACAATGGGCCATGGCTTCAAGAACGACTAAACGGCGGCTCATCTGGTCTCCTACGCGGAGGAAAATTTCAGACGTGGAATGGCGGCATCATGGTATTAGAAATGAAAATTCTGTTCACAATAGCTAATATAAGTTAGGAGCCTTCGTTTGCTTGGTGGCCCGGCACAATCAAAGCAGGACGAATATCTATGTAAAGTGATCTTCTTAAACATTGAAATCGTTCATGTTTCTATTGCTAGGGAGTTGACTAATAGCATGGATATCATTGCAACAATTGCAGACTTTGAAGAGATGACACCACCCAATCCTTTAGACGGAAAAAGCATCAAATCAATACTTCTCGACGAGACAGCAAAGACACCGCACGAGTTCATGTTTCATTACTGCGGTAAGGAGGCTAGAGAAACGGTGCAAAGTGAAGGCAGTTGCGTTTCTGTAGCTTGTCACTTGATGGCCGTTACTTACGGTGCTTACAAAGCGCATTACGCCACGCAGGATGCATTGGTTGTGTTCTGCATGGGAGATGGGGTACAAACTCACGACCCTCCTCTTCTCTTCAACACTCTTAGGGACCCATCTGAAAATTATCCACTGACTGAGGTTAGAGATTTAATAATATAAATAAAATTGCGTTGTAAAATGTATTAGGCAATGGATTCTAACTATAGCCATGTACTGGCTGCTATCAAGGCGGCGGTGAAAGAACACAAGGCAAACTTGAACCCTGCTCCATCCCAGCAGAACAGGGGAGAGGTAAGTGGAGAAGCTAGTTTTAATAATAGAGTGATATCACACTTACTTGATTTTGCTCAGAATAAGGACCTGCAACCATGTTGCAATCCTCCGCACTGCTGCTGTGGACCTGCCTGCCATAAAGTCATTGAATAATTTGCAGATAAGTGCTGGAGTTTTATGTTATTGTCTGTATTTCTTTTCTGCAATCTTCTCTTATCACTACAAACAAGTCACGTTCATGGCTGCTGGAGCTAACTGCTCTGAGCTGCCTTCGCTTCCCTTTGAGCCTTCACCTTGGCATTCAATTCTAAAGATACATGTAATAGTTTTAAAAGAATTAGGGCTTAAAAAGGGCTCAAATTGTGTTGTCTGCCCTCCTCTTATACAGACACTTTTATCGTGCACGAAACTCATCAGATGAGCTTGGGCGACCTACAAGCGGTTGCTATGGTACTAATTCGAAAATGTAACAATGTTTTTGATCCGCTCATTCTTTGTTCCGCCAAGATATCGACGTAAAACCTAGAAAGAAAAATAGGTAGTCACGCAAATTAACAAAGTTTGTGAAATTCTCTACTTTTGCATTGACACGCTTTTCTAGCGCACGGTAGGCTCTCGGACAAAAACTTGAAGTTTTCCCGTTCACGGCTCTTTTGTCTAAATACGACTCGGATAGAGTCTCTCAGACCATAGATATATGCTCAGACCATCGATCCTACGTCTCCTCCATTTTAGATCACGGAACCGGCGCTGCAACTCCTGGTTTTGCTATTTCGTCTTCGCTTATGCCCCTCACCGAGCTCTGTTGCGTTCGCGAAGCCTCCTTTAGGTCCGAAAACGAAATCGCTGGCCTCCATTCGAGCTCTGAGCGCATTTCTTAGGCGAATCGCGTGAAAATCGCTTACCTCTACTCTCGTTTGATCAAAAACGTCCGTTGGATCGCAGGCTAAGCGAGAAATAAATCCTGTCTCCAAATACGCGACGGCCAAACGTGGGAGTCATGATTTTTTATTTCCACATGCGAGACAGCGATTTTACAGTAGGTGTACACTCATGCAAAATAATGTCTAACATGTCCACTGTATCTTTTCGATCCTTCGTTCAGTCTTCGTCGTGGATCTCTCGCTTTTCTTCATGCTCGTAATCGATCTTTCGATTCTTCCTTCTGTCTTCGTCCTTCGATCGTTTTCCTTCATCCAGCGCGCGACCTAAAAATCAAATACCTGTTAGTCTCTGCCAAATAATCGTTGTACGTACCTTTTGGTTGCGTCCGTATTAGCGTTATCCAGGCTACACCGCGTGGAGGTTCGGACGCTTCGTAGCCCAGGGAAGTCTTCGCAAAGCGATGACTCCCTTCCAAAAAGTTTCGGGCGAGTTGCGACTTCATCGGCCCGCTCAATCAGTATCCGCCTGGACGAGTAGTCGGCCCCTAATACCGAGTCCCCCGGCGCGACGATACCTGACCGCATTGGTAAGCACAAGGCTAAGAACCAGGGCTTCTGAGTTGGAGAACGGCCGACCACTGTTTGTAGAGGCCGACAAGAAAGACAGTGCAATGCCGAATTGACTTCACCTGAGCCGGATCATCCTCCGTCTAATCGTGCCGTCGGGTGAGAAAAGTGCCGGCAACCAGACCGTTTTTGAACACCCCCTCCAAGCCGTAACCGCTCGAGCCTAGCGCAGTTCGTGCTTGTTGGCAACAATAAGACATCGGCGATCGTTCTGCTCAGTGCGCGTACCGAGGCCGAAGCCCCCCTTCGCCCTGCCTACAGGCTCCGGCACGGTGAAAACCGTGGGCCACGCTGATCCGCCAATCCAGACTTGCCTTTTGCCTTCCCCCGAGCCGGTCCGTTCAAGGACGAGACGCAGCGAACCGCGAAACATCCACCCTCAGCCGCAACTGAAGGAAAATCGGTGTGCACTTCGCTTATGAACAGCGTAACCCCGCCCAGCGCGCTCATTGGTTCGTTGCGTTCACGTGGGGCACGCCTAGCGTTCTGGTTGGTCGGTAACATAGAGGCGCGAAATAAAACCGGTATTCAAACCGGTTTTCGTTATTGATTGCATAACGATTCCGTAAGGTGGTGCAAGATTTCGCACCTTCATCGAAAGAAGATGGCGGATAAAACGTGGTTCGACTATACAACGACGCTTTTATGTAAGTCTTTTCCTTATTTCTTTCGTTATTTCGCCGCTCATTTTCGCGCGCTCGTCCCTTAGCGCGCTTTCGCTTCGTTCAAGATCGGCGAATGACTGCAGGAAAAGCGCCGTGTGCTCGCAGCAACTCTTCGTTCAACCTTTTCGTCTTCGCTGATGTCTTCACCGAGTTCCGTGTTCTCGGATAAGCCGCCTTTAGGTCAGAAAACGCAATCGCGCTCGTCGATTTCACTTATCGAGCCCATTCCTTAGACGAATCGCGTCAAACGGACGTTCAACGCTTAGCGCTGTCCTCCTTTTTTGATCAATCCGCTCAGGAAAACGCCAATCGAATCGCCAGCGAAGCCAATAGAAGAATTTTCGAGCGAAAACGCTTTTTGATGACGTCATCGATAACGAAGAGAGCCTCAAGGACGAAATATCCTTCTCATGTGGCGGAAAGAAAGGCCCAGGCTCATCAAGCGAAGAGATCAACAATCAAGGTATTGGATATTTATAATTGAATTAAATACGGTATTTTCACTGTAGAAAGTATGACTGAAGAAATAGATAGAGAAATCGAGGAGAAAGAGCCAGGATTTGAAAAGGGTATGGTTTCGATTGAAATTTTCAGCAGCGAGAAAGAGGAAGAAACAATGGGGAGGAAATGGAAGACAGTTGCATGATGGAAAAATCAGCTGAAAAAAATGAGTCCTGTAGAAAAAGAAGAAGCAGGGCCTCTCAATGACGTCAAAAGTCATATAGAATGAAATGGATATTGGAGGAAAAGACTCGTGGGAAGTTCCACTGGAGAAGGAGGAAACGTAAAGGAAGATTTCATTGTTCCTGATCAAAACGACGTCTCCCGTCTCGCTATGCTCGGCGATTCGCGTTCCCTTTCGCCGCCACACGAATTGTTCATGCGTCCTAATTCTGATTGCAACAACGCGGTGTGCATTTTGACGTCAATCAATTGCAGGATTAATTGCAGATAAGTGCTGGACTTTTATTTTATTGTCTGTATTTCTTTCCTGCATTTTTCCCTTATCACTACAAGCAAGTCACGTTCACAGCTGCTGGAGCTAACTGCTCTGAGCTGCCTTCGCTTCCCTTTGAGCCTTAACCTTGGCATTCAATTCTAAAGATACATATAATAGAATCTTAAAAATCCTACGTTGATCCCTCTCTCTATATTTACCTCTAACATTGACGTCAGGTGACCCAGTGCCATCATCTTGAAACGTATAGGAAAATGGATATCCCGTTGGTATTTCCACACTCGGTATCTCTTCCGCTGAAATATCCTCAATCAACATAACGAGCGCTCGAATCGAATTGCCGTGCGCCGAGACAAGCACGTCCTTGCCGGCCTTCAAATCCGGAAGTATGACTTCACGCCAATAGGGTAGTACGCGTTCTCGCGTATCCTTCAACGATTCGCCGTCTTTACCCGGCGGCGCCGTCGCGTAGCTGCGACGCCAGATGTGCAATTGCTCGGCGCCGTACTGCTTTCCGATTTCGGCTTTGTTTAGACCCTGGAGATCGCCGTAGTGGCGTTCGTTCAACGCTTGGTTTTCGTGGTGCGGCAGAGCTTCGTAGCCGTGTCCGGAGACGCCGAGAGCGATTTTCGCCGTGTTTATGGCGCGTTTGAGGACCGAGCAGTAGACGATGTCGATGTGAGCGTTCTTGAGCATTTCGCCCGATTCTCGCGCTTCGCGTTCGCCGCGCTCGCTCAATTCAACGTCAGTCCAACCGGTGAAGCGATTCTGGAGGTTCCACACGGATTCGCCGTGACGTAGGAGCCACAGTTTGCCCATCACGTATCGTTGTCTTTCTTCGTTGTTGAGACGGGAATCCGGGACGCGAGCGCTAAATCCGGGCGCGTTAAAATTCTCGAGTTTATGATTTCTTCGTCGTGGAAACTCCTTCACGGTCGCTTTGACGACTTCATCTTCATAAGGTGTGTCGTTTAAAGTAGTTGGAATATTTTAAATCTTATTTTCGCGCTAGAAACGAAGCGTACGGACCAGATTCCTTTACTCCAACCTCTCTCGTCGGTTTGGCGCGAGATTCCGACGCCGAAGAACAGTGTTCTATCGATCTAAATCTTCGACGAGCTCGAGCAGGTGAAAAAGTTCGCGGATTTCACCTCGTCAGCGAGGCAAAGATCGTGGAAGTGTTCAACGCAGTCGACGGATATTGCGGCACAGCAAAAGCGACATTAGAGTCGAACGACGACGAAATAAAGCTCTATAGAGTCAAATTCAACTTTGACGACACCACCTACACCAACATATCCTTGAAAGTAAAAAAAATCTTCCAAAGATATCTAAATTAGTGACGTTATCGTCGTTTCTATGCTACAGCTTCTCTCGTTAGCCGAGAAGGATAGAGTATGGATTAGGGAACTCGTTGTCTATGTTGTGGACGATTCTAAGGAAGAGCGATCGGGTCATAGTGGACTTGATGTTAGCACAGTTCGTTCCATGCTGGGCGGCTTGGGAAAACCGTTGACGTCTCGAGCTGAGGAGCTTCTAAGTTCTGTGGAGCAATACCAAGATGTAGGTACAATAGACTCTCTCTTTTCAAACACTTATTCTTTTTGCAGATGGTTAGCAATGGCATTGAGGATATGCACTCGGTTTTTAGTCAAGTGCCCGGGCTGGATGCAGGACGGTTGTTGGAGAGTTTGGGTAAAGGAAACTGTGATAGGAATGGTGGCGACGGGGCTGACGTTTTGTCTCCCTTGTTATCGATATTCGGTCAGATTCAGCCTCGGGTTGAAATCGAAGCGAAGGGAGATACGGAAGGGAAAGAATGTGATATAGACGATTGTAAGTCTGTTGACTTGCAGCAAGGCGAAGAGGATTTGGAGTCAAGACTTAAAGGTTATATTGATCAGAAATTCAGCGATCTGGAAACTTGTCTGGTCAAACGGTTAGATCGATTAGAGAATCTTTTATTGAAACGATTTCGTGAAGAGGAATAAATATAGCTTAGCGTACGCTACGTCAATATGTCGGGCGAGTGGAACGTCGTCACCTCGCACTTGAGCGACGTAATGGACAACTTTGCTCTTTCGGAAGGTCTAAAAATTAAGCTAATAGAGAAGGGTCTCGTCTCGTACGACGATCTTCAAGATGTCACTGCAGAGCGGACCGACTACCAGCAAAAGTTCACTCTCATTTTGAAATACATGGCGAAAAGGGGATCCGGCTCGCTAGAATTGTTTCGTCAAGCTTTAGAAGAGTCTTCTTACGAATACCTTGCTTCTCAGCTAAGAGAATGGAGTCTTCAACCTCACGGATCCATCCCTCAGCCACCAAGTTTTCCTAGTCGGCGCCCACGTGCACAACAGCCAATGTATGGACCAGGACCAGCATTTGCTCAGCGACAGCAATTACCACAGCATTATTATGCACCAGTTCCTGTCCCAGGCTATCCTGTGGGACAGCAACCTCCGCCTCCTTATGGCTATTATATGCCTGAACAGCAGCAGCAGCCCTTCTACAGTCCTCAAGATTCTATCCCAAGACCACCACCGCCACCTAAACATGATTTGCCTCCTGATGGTGCGCCGGTAAGCAAATATATCAAATTGAATTTGGCTGTGTCAACAGTGGGTAATTCTAAATGGCGAAAAATTGGTGAACTATTGGGATTTCGATTTTTTGATCTTGACGACATTGAGTCTACGTTTGGCTTGAGAACCGATTCAGACAGACTAAGCCGAACCATTGACGCATGGGTAGCTGACAAGGGTTTGAAGGCAACTGTTGGAGAACTATGCAAGGCCTGTGAAACCGCCGGGATTTCTAGAGATATGATACGGGGGGAATATTCCAGGCTTCTCGACTAAAATGAACTCTAGAAAATTTTTAATTCTATGAAGGCGTTGTCTTTTGTACGGGAAGTTAGTTTCACTTTCATTTTTTCGAAGCAGAACGGTTTGGAAGTAGCATGAGCGACGAGTGGCAAATAGTGCAGGAAAACTATACGGCCGTATTGAACAGCTTCGCCCTGACGTCAAGTCTCGAAAGTCAGCTAATGGAAAAAGGTCTCGTCAGCTTCGGTGATCTCCAAGACATCAAAGCCGAAAGGACAGACGATGACCAAAAGACGAAGCTCATATGGACGTACCTGTCAAAGCGCGGTCCCGGCTCGTTGGCGAAGTTTTGCGACGCTCTAAAGGGCGCCAATCCACCATACAATTATCTCGCTGATTTGCTAAGAAAGGCCATGAAGAAATGACTGCATGTGTGCAGAAACGTCAATCTTCACGCTAAAAAATTAGATTCACCCAAAAATGTTGTACTTTTGAAAAACCACTCTACGCATGCCTTCAAGCAAGCATCACGTGTGTTAATTAGCGTGTGGTGACGATGGGCCAGTGTACGACAGTCTGCGAGCTTGTTGTTCTCACAGCGGGCGTTATCGTGTCGCTCGTCTACATGATAGCGACGTGGGTCGCCAGGGGAGCCGCGTTTCATGGTGGCTGCTTCCTTTTCATGGACTGGAAGCCACAAGGCCCTTTAGTCCTCTTCACGCCGAAAACGGGGGCTCCGTGCAACGCTGTTATCTTTTCGGCCTTCGCCTTACTCGGAATTTGTATTCTGTTTGGAGTTATTGACGTGCTTGCCCTAAGAAGAAGGCGTAGCGGAAATACGTGAGACGCGAGTTTTAGATATCCTCGAAAGGAGCCCCCCTTCTCTCAATAGAACCAAGCGGCTTATTTGGAATAAAACCAAGATAGCCATTTTATGTATCGTTCTGATTTGCCTTATTGGAATTGCTGGCACGGCCACAGCGGGACTGAACACGTTCTGTTCGAATCTAAAATCGGCCTCCGAAAAAGCGCAGGGGGATCGGCGCAGGTGAGCTACAGTACGGCTTGTCTCTTTTTTCGAGACTATTTGTATTTGGGTTTCCGTTTGCCAGCTGTGGAGAAATTGTGAAAACCCTAAAAAATGTAGACGATTTTTCAAAGAACTATTTTCCATCTGAAACTTGGTTACAAATGACTCTTGTTGAGGTCTGTCATCACTCTGTATTCGTTTTTTATTATAATAGCATTTTTCTTGATTTCAGTATTGTCTTTGGGCTGCGACTGGTGTGGGGCTCATTCTTCTCGCCATTGCAGTGGTTGAATATATTCAAAAGAAGCGGGAAATTGGACGGGGTTTCCGGTATGAAAGCATGGAAAACCCAGCGGAAAGTAAAGAGACCACGCCACCTCCCTACACTGTCTCCGATCCGGCCAAAAAGAAGAACGGAGCAATCAATTAGGCAATCAATTAGACCTGACCGTCTTGGATCTTTTGCACATCTGCTGGCGAAACCGTGTCTTGCGCTTTTGTGTTCTTTTTTACGTTTATAGAATACGTCCTTAGTCATCGTCACGTTTCACACGTTGCACAAGTAAGTCATACAACTGTAGAAACAATCTGTTTTCAAGATGTACAGTAGTGACGCGTCATTGATTTGATTTACTAACGCAGACGCCCGACTCATACGTGAAAGCAAATACCATGGGTGTGTGCTTGATTCACGTCGAGTTTGTCGTCCTCGCAATGAGCGTCCTCGCTTCGCTCATCTATATGATAGCAACGTGGGTCGCCAAGAAAGATACGTTTGATGGAGCCTGCTTTCTTTTTGCCGAATGGGACGCGGAGAGTCAGTCGGCCTCGAATCCGATTGCCGCGTCGTGCAACGTGGTCATCTTTTCGGCCTTTCCATCAATCGCCATTGCTGTCGTGGCAACAGTCGCCAACGTTGTGACCTTGGTGCGAATTCGAAAAGGACGTCGGTATGCATGTGGGCCGGAAGTATACTTTTGCTTCTTCATATGTATGGTTCTCTCTCTGTTTTCTTTGCCAGGACTATTCTACTTTGGCTGACTAAGAGCAAGATTGCCGTTTCTGCTATCACTTTGATTTGCCTCTTTGGAATCGCCTGCATGGACTCAGCCGGAATGAAAGCGTTCTGCTCATCTGCAAGGGAGATTGTCAAAGAAAGGAGTGGGCAAAGCGCCAGGTGAGACGAAACGCAATCTTTTTTTGGACATACTAGAAAATCAATTGTGCAGCTGTGAAGATATTATGAAGGTGTCTCTACCTAAAGCCTGGTTGCAGATGACTCTAGCAGAGGTAAATCGTTGTTTCAGAAGTTTGCCAGTACAAAGCATGTTTTTTAGTATTGTCTTTGGGCTGCTGTTGTTGTGTGGCTTATTCTTCTTGCCATGACGATCATTGAATATCGTCAGAAGAAGCGAGAAATTGAACAGTCTATTTCTTATCAAACTATGGACAACAAAGCGTCAGGTGAGGCAATTTCTGTTTAAATATTTATTGAAAACAGGAATAACATTTGCGTATTTGCTGGCAATTTCAATTTCTTTTCTCCTAATACTGTATGCTGGGCTACTTATACGGGAGGTCTGCTGTGAGTTCGCGCTTGCGTTGGTCGTCTTGTTCGACCGCGTGGTTTTCTCGTTCGCTTTCTGCCGGAAAAACAGATCCAAAATGGCAGATGTCTCGGCTAGGCGTGTGCAGTACGAATACAAAGCGGTGAGAATGCACGCGACACGCCATGGCGCCTCTCAAACCACAACGATTTCGCGTTAGAATTCGAATCTCGTCTTGCAACCCGATCGATCGTTGATCGATCGCGTCGGCAAGGACGAACCGACCGGCGAGGTTCTCTCGCTTTCCGGCAAGCTAACGGGCCATCGCATGGGCGATCGATCGCAACGAACGCGACCCCCAGCAAGCGAAGCGAAGTGAGAGAACGTCTCTACAGTACGTCGGCACTTTGACTGAAAAAATCCCCCCATAGGCGATCGAAACGCGACGATCGACGCGAAAATCGCGCCGGCAAAACCGAAGACGTCGACGTCTCGGGCATCTACTACCGCCCGAAAACGAAAGAATCGAAAGGCACGTACGAAATCCTCCTCAGCTTCATTCAGTCGTCGATCGGCGATCAGCCGCGCGACATTCTATGCGGCGCCGCCGACGAAGTTCTCGCCACGCTCAAAACCGATCGCCTTCGCGAAAAGGAGAAGAAAAAGGACGTCGAATCGCTTCTCGGTTCGATGACCGACGAACGATTCGCCCTTCTCTATAGCCTCGGTAAGAAAATCGCCGATTACACGCCGGAAAAGGACGCGGCGGCCCAGAGCGCCGCCGAATCGGGCGAAATGGAAATCGACGAGAAATACGGCGTCGCCGTCGTTTTCGAGGAAGACGACGGCGGCGGCGGCGACGCGACGACGTCGACGAAAGGCGGCGGCGGCGAATATCGCGGCGAAGTGAAGGAGGACGATTCGGGCGACGAGAACGGGGGCGAAGAGGCGGACGATAAATTGATTTTGCACGCTGGTTCCCTCGACGGGGCCCCCGGTGGTGGCGGCGACGCGTGGGGCGGCGGCGGCGGCGGAGAGCGGGGCGTCGACGAGTTGAATCCTCGCATGATCGACGCGTATTTTCTTCAGCGGGAGTTGAATAAGTTCTACGAGGATCCGATGGTGTCCCAGAAGAAGGCGAACGAGGTTTTGGATATTTTGAAGACGGCGGCGGACGATAGGGATTGCGAGAACAAGTTGGTCATTTTGCTTGGATTCGATCAGTTTAACTTTATCAAGATGCTGAGACAGAATCGAATGAAAGGTGAAAAAGGAGTTCGATGGATGGATGGAAAGTTTAGGTCGTCTTTTATTCTTTAGTTTTGTATTGTACGCTTTTGGCTCGGGCTGAGAATGACGATGAGCGAAAGCAGTTGGAAATGAAAATGGCTTCTGATGCCGATCTACTGCCCGTTCTGCAGGCGTTGAATGCCATGGAAACGGATGATTTAGTGCAGGTCTTGCGACTCCAAAGACGGAGGGGAAACCATGACTAGCTTTTTCTTTCTACAGGAGGAGAGGGCACGAAAGGCGGCGCAGAGAAAAAGCAAAGTGGAGTCCGGCTTGGAAGCAGAAGACGCTGATCAGATCAAAAAGAAAGGGGTATAGAAAAAAAACGAATTTTTTATCTTTTCTCCGATGATCCTCTTGTTAGACTCATCCCAAAAAGTTGCTTGATCTCGAGGACTTGAAGTTTTCTCAGGGCAGTCACTTCATGGCCAACCGTAAGTGCACGCTGCCAGACGGCTCCTTCAGAAAGGCAAAGAAAGGTGAGTCATTTCAGCTGGACGAAATAAGAGTACTACTTTTTTTATAGGCTATGAAGAAATCCACGTTCCTGCTCTGAAACCCAAACCATTTGAAGTCGAAGAGGTAAATTATTTCGCAATGCTTTTCTCCCTTTGCGTCACTTTCTCTTTTAGAAACTCGTGAGAATCGACGAACTTCCGAAGTGGTCTCGAGAAGCGTTCGGCACGTACACGAGTCTCAATCGAATTCAGAGTCGTCTGTGCAAGACGGCGTTCGGCAGCGACGAGAACATTCTCCTTTGCGCGCCCACGGTAGATCCTCCGCTCCTTCGTTTTCCACTCTTGGGACGTTTTTTCTTTCGTCTCCAGGGCGCAGGAAAAACGAATGTAGCTCTACTGACAATTCTACGGGAAATAGGAAAACACATGGACGATGACGGGTCGATTCGGTTGGACGACTTCAAAGTGATCTACATTGCGCCAATGAAATCGCTCGTACAGGAAATGGTCGGCAATTTTTCCAAGGTAAAAATACTGAAATCGGTTTCCAATAATTTATTTATATACGACTTATGTTTTAGAGATTGGAATCGTATGGCGTCAAGGTAAACGAATTGACCGGCGATCATCAGTTGAGTCGCGAACAGATTCTGGAGACTCAAGTCATTGTGTGCACGCCCGAAAAATGGGACATTATCACGAGAAAAAGCGGCGAACGAACGTACGCTCAACTCGTCTCGCTCGTCATCATTGTAAGTCAATCAAGGAAAAGGGCTTCATTGCGAGAAAAAGTCTTTTCATCCCTAGGATGAAATTCACTTGCTTCACGACAATCGCGGACCTGTTCTGGAATCGATTGTGGCGAGGACGATTCGTCAAGTCGAAGCGACGCAAGAACCCGTACGACTCGTCGGTCTCTCCGCCACTCTGCCCAATTTCGAAGACGTCGCCACGTTTCTGCGCGTCGATCCATCGAAGGGCTTGTTCTTCTTCGACAACAGCTTTCGACCCGTCGCCTTGGAGCAAACCTTCGTTGGAATTACGGAAAAGAAAGCGCTGAAAAAATTTCAGGTGATCGTTTCCTAGAATCTATATGTAACGTGTGTGATGTTTTGTTTCTTTAGTTGATGAATGAGATTGTGTACGATAAGGTGATGGATCACGCTGGAAAAAATCAGGTGCTCGTCTTCGTTCACTCGCGAAAGGAGACGGGAAAGACGGCGCGCGCCATTCGCGACATGTCTCTGGATCGCGACACGATTGGCCAGTTTCTGAGAGAAGAATCGGCAAGCGCCGAAGTGCTGAAATCCGAAGCGGAACAAACGAAGGCAAGGAAGGGGAGACGGGGAACAATGAAAGGCTTCTATTGTGGTCGGACTTTGTAGAATCCAGAGTTGAAGGATCTTTTGCCGTACGGATTCGCTATTCATCACGCAGGAATGACGAGGTAATGGAACAATGGATCGTGCGTTCGCGATCGATCCTTTTTCTGTTCTAGAGTCGATCGTACTCTGGTTGAGGACTTGTTTGCTGACCGTCACATCCAGGTAACTTTAACTAAATTATGTTTTTGCGTATTTTAGATTTGAATTAGGTGCTGGTTTCGACCGCTACACTGGCTTGGGGCGTCAATCTTCCAGCACACACGGTCATCATCAAGGGAACTCAGGTTTACAGTCCAGAAAAGGGACAGTGGGTCGAACTGGGAGCCCTCGACATCTTACAGGCAAGATATACGATTTTAAGACTTTTTTTTCACATGACTTCTTATGCAGATGTTTGGTCGTGCCGGACGTCCTCAATACGACAGCCGTGGGGAGGGCATTCTTATAACGTCTCACTCCGAGCTCCAGTACTATTTGTCGCTCCTCAACCAGCAGCTGCCCGTCGAGAGCCAATTCGTCAATAAACTTGCCGACAATTTGAACGCGGAGATTGTGCTGGGCACGGTGCACAATGCCAAGGAGGCGGTTCAGTACTTGGGCTACACGTACTTGTACATTCGAATGCTCCAATCTCCGACCCTGTACGGGATTTCCCACGACGAAGCAGAGCAGGATCCTCTTTTAGAGAAAGTACGAGTTTGCATTCTTTGATTTAAATGAAGCAGGCCAACCGTTTTCTTTTTAGAGAAGGGCTGATTTGATTCACACGGCCGCTATCATTCTCGATAAAAATTCTCTCATCAAGTACGACAGAAAAACGGGTATTTTTCAGGTGAGCGATATTGTTTTTTTACGCTTTTCCCTCGACGTGATGCGTTTTCGTCCTCGAGGTAACTGAGCTCGGACGAATTGCCAGTCACTATTATTGCACCCACGAAACCATGGCGACGTACAGTAGTCTACTGAAACCCAATTTGAGCCAAATCGAGCTCTTCCGCGTCTTTTCTTTGTCATCCGAATTCAAATACGTCACCGTTCGAGAGGTAAGGTTTGTTGAACGGATGAAACGGCGAGGAGACATTCGTTTCTTAGGAGGAAAAGCTAGAACTGATAAAGCTACTAGAACGGGTCCCCATTCCAGTGAAAGAAAGCATTGAAGAATCCAGCGCCAAGGTTTGAAAAGTCCCGCCGCTTTGCCGTCATTTTAAAATATTCTATCAGGTCAACGTTCTTCTTCAAGCGCACATATCTCAGTTGAAATTGGAGGGATTTGCTCTTATTGCCGACATGGTCTACGTCACTCAGGTAGAGACACGGCACGAAATAATTTCGTATACTTTTATGGTTACGAGTTTATTGTAGTCGGCTGGGCGTTTGTTGAGAGCGCTTTTCGAAATTGTCTTGCACAGGGGATGGGCCCAGCTGACGGACAGAGCGTTGAGCCTGTGCAAAATGGTCACCAAGAGAATGTGCGTGCTTGGAGAAATGGGGAGGGCCCAGTTACTGATCCGAGTCTTCTTTTCTCTTTAGGTGGTCTTCTATGAGTCCTCTGCGTCAGTTTCGGAGAATGCCCATGGAGGTGGTGGTGAAGTTGGAGAAGAAGGAGGAATTCGCTTGGGAGCGACTCTACGATTTGAATCACACCGAAATCGGCGAATTGATTCGCAATCCCAAAATGGGAAAGACCATTCACAAGTTCGTTCACCAGTTTCCGAAACTTGACCTTGCCACTCACATCCAGCCGATAACGAGGTAAAGGAGAACGGGATCCATGCACCGTACCCCAACGATTTTTCTTAGATCAACCCTGAAAGTCGAGTTGACTATCACACCGGACTTTCAATGGGAGGAAAAAGTCCACGGAAATTCTCAGGTGATTTCGTCTGTCTATAGAAGCGTCTCAACGAAATTTCCGAATAATTTTTTGCAGTCTTTCTGGATCTTTGTCGAAGACGGCGACAGCGAAATTATTCTTCACCACGAGTATTTCCTACTGAAGAGCAAATACGCGGAAGAGGAGCACACCGTTGAATTTTTCGTTCCTATTTTTGAGCCCCTACCGCCGCAGTACTTCATCCGCATCGTAGCGGATACCTGGATCGGTGAGAAAAATCTTCAAATAATTGGTATGAAATTCATCGGGACTCTTTTCTTTCTTTTTTTTTAGGTTCTGAGACTCAGCTGCCTGTTTCGTTTCGCCACTTGCTGCTTCCGGAAAAGAATCCGCCTCCCACGGAACTACTCGATCTTCAACCGTTGCCCGTCTCCGCTTTGAAAAACGAAGCCTTCGAGTCTCTCTACGGGGATCAGTTCGAAATGTTCAATCCCATCCAGACGCAGGTCTTCAACACGGTTTACAGCGCCGATGAGAACGTGTTCATTGGAGCGCCGACTGGAAGTGGAAAGACCGTTTGCGCGGAACTGGCGGTGCTTCGGATGCTGAGCAACTCGCCTGACGGCCGATGCGTCTTTATTACGCCAATCAGACAGCTCGCGGAAGAAGTAAGAGCTATAACAGCCCTGGAATTTTTTAATCGATGTGTGCGTTTTAGATTTTTATTGAGTGGGAGGCGAAATTTGGGCGTAAGCTTGGGAGAAAAGTGGTGCTGTTGACTGGTGAAACGAGTGCTGATCTCAAGCTCATTGCTAAGGTATAAAATCAGGGTTTTTATCTTTGTCTTTGCACTGGACATTGCAGGGAAATATCGTCATTGGAACGCCTGAAAAATGGGACGTGTTGTCAAGGCGATGGAAGCAGAGGAAAAACGTTCAAAACGTCGGGCTCTTTATTGTCGACGAAGCTCATTTGATTGGCGGAGAAAACGGGGTATTTATACCGTAGATGAAACGTCGGTTTTTCTAAATTGAATTTTCTTTTTTTGTCGCGCAGCACATACTGGAAATCATTTGCTCCCGAATGCGATACATCGCATCTCAAATGGAAAAGAAAATTAGAATCGTTGTTCTCAGCTCATCGGTTTCCATAGCTAGGGTAGAGTAGAGTAGAAGATTCAAAAAGCGGCTCCACTTGCTACGTGTTTCTCCCTGCTCTAGGACGTAAGCCAGTGGATTGGAGCCACTTCGCACAGCTCCTTCAATTTCCATCCCAACGTGAGGCCAGTTCCTCTGGAACTTCACGTTCAAGTACGCCGTCTTTCCTTTGCTATATTATCCATCGCCTTTAGAGCTTCGTTTCTCGCGTTCTCTAGGGGTTTAACATTAGCCACGCGGCTTCTCGTTTGACTGCGATGGCGAAGTCTGTCTACCAAGCCATTGTTCGTCATTCGCCAACAAAGCCGGCCATCGTCTTCGTGCCGTCAAGAAAACAGGCGCGACTAACGTCAATCGACTTGCTGACATTCTGCGGAGCAGACATGAAACCGCAGAGGCAAATAAAGATAAATTTTCAAGGAAATCTTTTGCATGATTTAAATATCCTAGATTTCTTCACTGTGCAAAGGAAGACTTGACGGATCATCTAGAGCACATAAAAGACAAGGTATACGTCGTCATCCTAGAAGCTTTTACCTACAAAGTAGAGTTTGTTCCTTAGACCCTGAAGGAATCATTGGCTAGCGGCGTTGCGTACGCCCACGAAGGACTCACGGACTTGGAACTGCAAATCGTTCGTCATCTTTTCAACTCTGGCGCCGTTCAGGTATAGATTAATTAAATTTCTGATCATTTTTTTGTATATTTTGATCGAATCAGGTTGTCGTTGTATCTGCGGGACTCTGCTGGGCGCTTGGCATGTCTGCTTATCTCGTTGTCGTGATGGACACGCAGTGCTACGACGGAAGAGGCCACCGGTAAAACAAAAAGCCAATTGCCCAACACGAACAACTGAATCTCATATAGATACGTTGACTATTCCTTGACGGACGTCATTCGCATGGTTGGCTATGCAAACCGGCCTTTAGTGGACGACGAAGGTGCCGTAGACGTAGATGAATCATTAAGCGACAACGAATTTTTTCTATAATAGCCAAATGCGTCATTCTTTGCCAACTTTCCAAAAAAGAAATCTTTAAGAAATTTCTTTATGAACCTCTTCCCATTGAGGTATGTATAGTTGCCTACACTTTTGCCTCGGAAGGTTCTTTACTGTTTCTGTAGTCGCATCTAGATCATTTCTTGCACGACCACTTCAACGCGGAGATCGTTACGAAGACCGTAGAGAACAAGCAGGACGCGGTGGACTATCTCACGTGGACGTTTCTCTACAGGCGAATGACTCAAAACCCAAACTACTATAATCTCCAAGGTGAGAGAGCTTTCTAACGACGGAATAAAGAATGGCCACGTTTCTTCTTAGGCGTCACCCATCGTCATTTGTCTGATCACATGTCGGAACTTGTGGAGAATACGCTGAACGACTTGCAGCAGTCTAAAGTATTGATATTGATCGATAGTATTGTAGGAGAGCCATTGAGTGTTGTTTTCTTAGTGTATCGGCATTGAAGAGGAAATCGACGTTCATCCCCTAAACTTGGGCATGATCGCGGCCTACTACTATATAAATTATACCACTATTGGTAGGGAATGGCTGCTATGCGTAGACTCGCAGTTGACGCTTTTCTGTTTCAGAATTGTTTAGCATGTCTCTCAACGCGAAGACGAAGCTGAGAGGTCTCGTTGAGATCGTCTCTTCGGCTGCGGAATTCGAGGGTATTCCGTTGCGTCATCACGAAGAGGCTATTCTCAGACAGGTAGCAGCGTCGATAGATTCCGGTCTACGCGTTATATGTGCCTTGTTTTTTTAGTTGACTAGTAGAGTTCCTCTGAAACTTCCGACTGGAAGCAAATTCAACGATCCGCACATCAAGACCAATCTCCTGCTTCAGGCGCATCTGTCTCGTCTGCAGCTCTCCGCTGAACTGCAGCAGGACACTGAACAAATGTTAAAGAAGGTCAGCGAATCTTTGCTTTCAACGCGATTTTTTTCTAGCGTTTTCTCCCCCTTTTAGGTTCTGCGTCTTATTCAAGCGTGTGTTGACGTGCTGAGCAGCAACGGTTGGCTGAACCCGGCGCTCCAAGCCATGGAACTTTCTCAAATGGTACGCCTATCTTCTCTCTTTTCGCCGTGCTGGGAAAAACGATGTTTTTTGCAACAGATCACTCAAGCCGTGTGGAATAAAGACTCCTACTTGAAGCAGCTCCCTCATTTCACTTCCGCCGTCATTGAACGGTGCCAGGAACGCAAAGTGGAAAGCATCTTTGACGTTATGGACATGGAAGATAAAGATCGAAATGGTCTCTTGCAGTTGACAGATTCTCAGATGCAGGTACCGAAAAAAAAATATAAAGTAAGTGGCGGGGGACATCATCAATTCTTCATCCTATAGGATGTGGCTCGTTTCTGCAATCGCTATCCTAATATCGACATTAAATACGAAGTCTTGAACAAGGACGACTTGACGAGGTTGAAGGGGTTTTTTTTTCCCCCTATTGACGTTCTGGGAGAGAATTTTATCCTTTGACTAGTGGCTCGTCAGTTGTGGTCAGCGTGGAATTAGAACGCGAGGACAACACCCCACCTGGTCCAGTTATTGCTCCGTTTTACCCCCAGGTACGTCTTAATTGTCTCCTCCCTCCTCCCCCAATTTTTTTTATGCGTGTGTAGAAAAAAGAGGAAGGATGGTGGGTTGTGATTGGAGACCCAGAAAGCAATAGGCAAGATAGCCCGAGTTCTCCTGCATTCCATTTCATTTTTTCTGTCTTATAGCTTGCTGTCTATCAAGCGGTTGACGTTGCAGCAGAAGGCCGGTGTCAAGGTGGAATTTGCTGCTCCCAGTTCTGGTCGTTACAATTACGTTCTCTATCTGATGTGTGATTCCTATCTGGGATGTGATCAAGAGTATGGATTTGAGATAGACGTCAGTGGGGATGCTGATGATGAAAGCAGCTAGAAGGCTCTCGTACGATTGTGCACTTTTGTCTTGTGATATTACTAAGAGAACTCTTTTTGTGCTAGGAATTCTCACGTGATACGTTACTTTGTCCGTAAAGGCTACCACCTTCGTGCGACTTCATGGTGCGACTCTGTCTGCAAAATACGCAGGTACGACGTTCCTCGTGTAGTTTAAATGCATCGAAGAACGTTCTCGATGCTGTTTCGACTTTGCAAACCCGTGCTTACTCATTCCCTTCGAAGCGTCAAGGATAGAGACGCTCAGACCTAAAGCGCTTTGCAAGAAAACGTTTTCTTATCAAGTGCGATTGCTTCGAGTTTTGTTTATTGGCCGAAAGGGGCCCTAAAGTCCTCGCTCCGCCCCCAAAATTTTCGGTCGTCGTTTTTCATTATAAAATCGTTCGCTAATGCAGCTCTGTTGTTGCAGAGTGTCTAGAACGACAGGAAACTATTGTCTGAGACCTTTAGATGGGCTTTTCGCGCTTGAGGAGCTCACACTTTTGCTCTGATATTGATTTTTGCCTCGCCTCCCGGATTCCCTATTGTCTTTATGAAACAGTGGGGCTTTTCCGTCCGTCTGATCTCACGGTATCTACAAACGATCAGATTTAGGTTTATTGATACAATGGGAAGTGACGAAGAGGTAGACCGCGGTCCCAACGTCCTCGGCAAGACGGGTCGGTCCATCTACCGGACTGCGGGGATTTGCATCTTATTTGTATAGATGCAGTCTCATAAAGTGCCTGTATGCCTCCTGGACTATGAGGCAATAACGTCTAAACTGTCTCGTCTCCTGGGTAGGCCTATATCAACTGCTGAAGCGGTTGTGCGGCCCCGAGAAGGAAAACTGCCCAAATTATATGGCGTGCATCTCCAAACGAGGCTACATTGTTTATTGGTAGTCCCCTAAGAGAACGACGCCTAAAACAAAAATATACCTGCTTGCTTTTTGATTTTATGTACAGCAGCAGCAGGTATACATGCGCAGCCAGAGATGGCAAGGAAGAGCCTGATATGGTACTATTGCAGTAGACTTCTCTTTTTCAGTTTTACATTGTCTTTCTTTAGGAGAGCGTCCTGGGCAAGACGTCATAAACTGCTTCGGGGTCCTGAGCATGACCCTGTCACAAAAAACTGCTCTGGGGTCCTGAGCATGACCCCCAGCGTATAAAAACTGCTCTGGGGTCCTGGGCAAGACCCCCAGCGCATAAAAACTGCCCGAGCATGAGGGGAGACTATGTGCAATTTTTTTCATATTTTTATTAAAAATAAAAGGTCTTTCTCCTTTCGTTTTTTGCCCTATCTACCCTAAGCTACCCTACCTACTTGTACCTATCTACGGCCTATCTACCCTACCTATGGCGACGCGCGGTTTGTCTACGCCCCTATGCGCCTACTAAAATGCTAGAACTACGCCCCTCCCGTGAGTGTATTATGCGCCTACTAAAATATGAAAGCTAGAACTACTACTCCACAGTCTATTCTTTCTTCGTCCATTCTCTGCAAGTTTTTCTGATCTCCAACGCTCGTATGACGACTTCGTCGGCGATTCCGGAGCACCTAGGAAGCCGGAGCTCTTTCGTGAAATGCAGAAACATTTCTTGTGTAGCATACTCGACAATCGATCCCACAGAACGGCCCAAAACGACCGAGAACGGCAGCGACGTTGACTTCATTCATTTGCACAATCACGTGATGATAAAACAACGTCGCAAAAGGGCCCCACTTTGGATAACATCACGAAGATGCCCTTCGCTAAGGAGCGTATGCGTAAAGTTTACCTTACACAAACTGAGCAACGCTGATCGCCTACCTGCGAAAAAACGTGCGCAATCAATGGTCTGAGGAAGAAGCGAGGGGCTTCTCGAGCTGACGCAGGTGTCTCGAGCTAATCCTGTCGCCGCTGCAGCCTCGTATAGCGGCAATAAACCCTTTCGGTCGCCCCAGGTTCCTTCACGCCATTCGACTCGCACAACAACAGTGCACGTGGCCGCGAGTGCGCGCGCATCCTCGGTGAAAAAAAAAACGTTTTGAACAAAATACATAAACGTTGTGGGGTAACGAAGAAGACACGGCAGCAGAAGGCTAGTCACGCCTAATGCTTAGCGTCGCGCGGATAGAATTCGGCGAGGGTGTTCTGCGGAATGCGCTTGAGCATTTCCTTGGGAAAGATGCGCAGGAGAGACCAACCGATGTCCAACGACTCAAACAC